>NW_022196904.1:134010250-134017426 GCF_008632895.1 Mastomys coucha
CCCCCGCACTCCCCCCTCCCCGCTCCATCCTTCTGTCTTTGTCAGGTCCTCAAACCCTGGAGCCCCAACTGCAGTAACGCTCCACATCCCCCTACATGGCTTGCAATCTCACTCAGAAGGATGGGAATGAGATGCCCAGGAGGGCAGTCCTCACTCACATTGGGAAGAGACCTGGGGACAAGAGGTAGGTGGCAGGCTCCAGTCCACCCTCACCATACTCTAGGCTTTGAGGATAAGTTACCAAGTAGGTATGGCGGCAACCAGGGATTCAGAGCTGAGGCCAGCTCTGGAGTCTCTTCCTGCTCACCCTGCCCTCCACAACTGCACTGTGTGAGGTTGTCCCCTCAGAGGCTCAAACTGCGGCCTTGATCAATATGGGCTTCTGTCTGTCCGGCAGTTCGAGGCTCCCTTGTAGTCTGTACCAGCAAATGCTGTTAGCTTCAGGTCTCTGATTCTATCCCAAGCTGTTCCCATTCTCATACATGTCCAGCATGGGATGTAACCCAGACATTAAGCTGGCCCACCAGTCTTAGGATCTTGTTCCTGTCTCTGGTGATGCCCAGGGTGGCAGAGAGACAAGAGCCTGCCCAGCACATGAACTGAATAAAGGCTGGGATGCAGAGGGGTGAGCCCGAGGGATTCCCTCTACAAATGTCAACCTGCCCCATGCCCATCCAGAATCTGCTCTACCCAACCTATTGCAGAAGGAAACCCAGATGCCCACATCTGAGACCCACCTGGCCTATGTCCAGGAAGCGAGCAGAGCCTAGACCTCCCTGCCACAATGATTGGCAGGCAGGGGCCAGGACAAGGCTCTCTTGTCAGGTCTTGGCTGCATGGCTTTAGATTCTGCCTGAGATGGAGTCAGGGGACCCTCACCACAGCCACACCCAGGTGGTGCCACTCTGTCCTCTGTGAGGCCTCAGTTTCCCAGCCTGTGAAGTGGAAAAGGCCATGCCCCACGTGCTACCTATAGTTGTCAGAGGATTAACACCCACAGTTCTGCTTCCAGTGCCCAGCACCCAGTGAGATGCTCACCCAGAACAAGCCCAGCGCTGGCATTTTTGGTTGGCTGCAAAAAGGACAGAAATATGAGCTGGAGGGGAGGGGGAGGGGGATAGAGTGGTCTGGCCACCCAGCACCAGCCTTGGCAGACGCTGTGGCTCTTGCCCTGGTATTGGTGTGCCCCTCCGCCTTAATTTGATGCTAAAGAAGGCAAGTTGGGTCGTTTTGAACAGAACATGTGGGGATAAGTTGCTTCATGGGAGTCTAAGAGAAGCCAGGGAGGGAGGGTGCTTGACGGCAGAGAGCATCCTTCCCAGGGCTCAGCCCCAGCCAACTCAAACTGTGTGATCGAGTGCACGTCCTCATGCCACCCCGCTCCCCGTTTATTTAATAACCTCTGAACTGGGAGGATAACATGCAGGAAACGTTTCCTGGGTCATTTATTTGAAAATTATTCATATAAAAACACCCAAGGTGATGACTTAGTGGCCAGGACTCCCCCTCCCCTCCTGGCTTCCCAGCCTCATCTGTCTCCCTGCTCTCCTAGCCGTTTCCGTTATGACTTCGAGTCATCGGAGTTACTTTACTTCCCAAATAAATCTCCACAACAGCACGGAAATATTAAGAGTATTAATAGTGCCTGTAAAAACATCCGAAGACTCACATCTGCCAGGAACAGTAGATGCAGCAAGCTAGGGATGCCTCCGAGGGAGCCCGAAACCAGGTGGCCTAGGTCCCTCCAGGGGACAGGCAAGGTCCCTCTTGGGGGTCTAACAGGGTCCTTCCAGGATGCTTGCAGACTCCCTCTAGGGATGTCAGGTTCCCTCGAGGAAGCACTACTAGCCCCCACCCCACCCCCGCGCAGCAGCTGACCAAGTCTGTCTGTCTGTCTGTCTGTCTGTCTGTCTGTCTGTCTGTCTTCTGTCTGGCTGTGTCCCCTGCAACCTCCACCCAAGTCCCTTCGCTCTCCTTCTGCAGAGCGGCTCAGGGAAGGTCCTACCACCTGAGTTGGGGGTTCCTGCTCCCTGTGCCTCGTGCGCGATTGTTTCCGGTCCCCGCTGGCACTCTCGGTCGGCAGAGGCTCCCTCTCGGGTCAAGCCCTCCAGGCAGATGTCGCTGTCCTGCATGTCCTGCATGATGTGTTCGCTCCGGACGCCCTGGGTCCAGCAGAGGGACCGGCAGAGGCGGGAGGAAGGCTGAGCCCAGCAGCCTGCACGGCGCTGCTCCGCCCCCGGCGCTTTGGTCCTGGGGTCCCCCGGCTCTCCGCCCCAGGGGTCACGAGGTCACCTGCAGCCGCGCCCTCGCCCCGCCCTGTTCCCGCCCCCCCCCTGCATGGGAGGTGCCCCCAACTCTAGCCTGGCCCCAGGGCGCAGCCTTGGACAGGGGAGGCTCACAGGGTGGCCCAGCCCCGCCTCTAACCCGCAGGACCCTGGGCGACCACTCTGCCAGTTTGTGGGAAGAGATGAAAAGGGTAACGCTAGTACAGTGGTGGTGGTGGTGATGGGGGGTCGAGGGGGGTGTTTTACTTTATTTTTAGTCAGGGTCTCACTTTGCTGCCCTAGCTGCTGTAGAATTCAGAGATCCACCTGCCTCTGTCTCTCCAGTGCTGGGATCAAAGGGGTGTTCACCACACTTGCTTTTTGATTTTTATTTTACATATATGGAGAGGGAATTGGGGAGGATTTTGAGACAGGGTCTTGCTATGTTGCTGTGGCTGGCCTCAAACTGGCTTTCTCCTGCTTTCATCTCTCAAATACTGGGATTATAGATCCGACCCATCCATTACCTTCTGGACAAAATCAAGGGAGTTTTAGGGTACCTTTTAAGGTAACCCCCCACCTGTGCAGAATTTAAAGACTCTGGATAGTTGAGAACAGCCCAGGATGGAAGGAAACGTGGGGGTTCTCATTAACTGAAGCAAAGAGGATTTTGCCAAGAGCTTTGAGCCTCTGGCTGCTCGCTTGTCCTCGGCCCCTGCTGCTGCACAGGCTCTGTCTGGGCAGGGATCCAGAGACCCTGCTCTCTGGGAGGTTCTGTGGGATCTGCACTCTGAGCGCCCCACAGCTCAGAGGAGGTGCCTCTTGTATGACATTTCTAAATAACTATCATAAATTGTGGGACAGAAGGACCACAAACAAAACGTTAATCTGCTAGTTGAGTGGGGGGTGGGGGGAGAGGGTAGGTGAATGGGAGTCCAGTCTCAACTTTTGGTGGGGGTAGTCATTTTACTCTTCTTGTAACCCCCAGGGAAGGCGAATTAGGATGGTGTTGACAACAAAGACTGCTAAGGACCCCCGGTCACCTGCCAAGTTGACTCTCCCCTAGTGCTTTGGTTGGACCTTGATGGAAACAGGTCCCAGACACTGTGTGGCCCCCACTGCACTCTCACAGGAAAGGGGCTCCCAGCTAGGGGCATGAGCAATGGCTCTTCCCCCTGCCAAGCCTGGGCAGGGTGGGACAGAGGAAGGGGGCGCTTAGTCCCCCTGTACACTGTTCTGAATGGAAAAGACTAGCGGATGAACCACAGAGAACCACCCCCAGACAAGTGAGACCTGTTGTTTCGATCTTGCCTGGGTGAGTCTGGCCTGAGACATTTGGTGCTAAGTGGGACTTTTCTTCTCCCTAGGAGTCTTAAAAAGCCCCCCTGGGGTGTGCTCTGCACCTGGTGCCTGTTGAGGAGGCTACATGGAGCCAGCGGCTGCCCCCGTTCCCTCCCACAGTCACTCATAATCCATCTGACCAGTGTGTGGGAGTCAAGATAAAACTGGTTTTTCTTGGAAGGGTCTGATCACTAACGTGGTGCACAGCAATAGCTCTGTTGTATAAATACACAGAAAATTCTAGAATTCTTATCCTTGAAATGATGAACTGTAAACCAAAAAGACTCAGGGGGACAAAAATGTAAACACTTGCTGGGACTATTTTTACTCCCTCATTGTTTACCTTTGGGGGCCAGGGCTGGCTATTGTCTACTGAGCCAGGTTTTAAAATACACATTTTTTTAAACATATTATTATCAGAAGTATGCTAAGGAGTCTTTAATAGAGGTTGATTCATTCAGACTGAAGCCAGGTTTTCTTTCTTTCTCCTTGTCATTATCTTGCTTCCAATTTATGTCATATTCATGTAAATTCCTTCGCTATGTACAATCTATGCACAACTGTCTTGAGCACTGCTCCAAACTTCACAGGCATATCATGTTCGAGACATGACAGCAAACACCTGGAACAGCCCCCTCCCTTTTAAAAAGATTGCTCTCAACTGCTGTTTTAGCCAATGAGGTCATATGGGAGCCTTGCCAGGCTAGGCGAAGGTGGGGCTGCCCATGTGGCCCTCACAGATAGAGTGGCCCCTAAGAGGAATGTCCTCCCCACATCCCAAAAAGGCCTGGGGTGGGGATCCTCTGCAGTGAGGGTCTCCCCATCCTGTGTACTTTGGGGGAGGTATTTATACCAGCAGCAAGGAGGGTGAAGAGACTGAGCAGGGAGGTGACGTGCCTGTCATTGGAACACACAGCCATCATTATGGAATACAGTAATCAGAGAGCCCAGCGTGTCATTATGGAAAATGGTTTCCCTTTTTGGTGAGGTGGAGAGGGAGGGAGGGGGCAGCACTCCGTGAGGCTGTGGCCAGAACACAGCTCATGGGTTTGGCACAGCTTAAAATAGACTTTGCCAGTGATGCCCTGGACCCAGATGGGACAAGCTCAGTCCTCCCAGGAGGCATATCAAAGCCTGTAGCTTCTTCGCCCACAGTCACGCTTAAGGTCACATGTAACCAGAAGGCCAAGCCCTGGTGCATACTGGAGGCTGAAGCTAGCAGGACTGGGCGATGGCTACAAGAGTAAGAAAATGCCTCCCTTCACAGGTGTCTCCTTGGATCCCCTCTGAGCTCCCTGCGACTGTCTTTGGACTGCCATTAGAGACTTCAGTGTCATGGGAAGCTGAGAGAAAGGCACACTGTTCAGGGTCTGGGACTCTAGCAGTTTGGAGAGGGCAGCCAGATGTGGATCTAAGTGCTCAGGGCTCGCTGACGCTGAGTTTGAGAAATGAAGCATCTCTGTACTGTGCTCGTGACCTGCCTGAACCTAGGCAGTAGGACAAAGGCTAATTCAAACACATTTCACTCTTAACATAAACTTCCCAACGGAGTATTTAAGAGATGTCCAGGTCATTAAAGGCTCTGTTTGCTATATGAAAATGGATCTCCTGCTTCAAAGGGGATAAGGAATCATAGCCACAGCCCCTTTCTTTCCATTCCCCTCCAGATTCTCCCAGCAACCTTTCCTGAACCTTTTCTGTCCCTTAAGTAAACCAAGGGACACCAAGCCATCTCATTCCCCCTTCCCCCCCCCCCCCCCCCCATCCCTGATGTCGCTCACACAATCAGGGCCAACATCATTAATACACTCTTCTCTTATCGTCTCAAGGAGAGTCTGGCTCTGTGAGCACCTGCTATAGGTTAGGCCACTGATACCACAGACTGAGAGACTGACACTCAGACGAGGATGGCAGGGGCGGGGTAGGTTCGGATGTGCAGGTGCACAGCTGTAATCCCAGCACTTGAGAGATGGAGGCAAGAGATCAGAAGTTCAAGGTCATCCTCAGCTACAGATCGATTTCAGAGTCAACTTTAAGACATAAGACTCTGCCTCAAAAAGGCATAAACAGAGCCAGTGAAATGGCACTGTGGGTAAAGATGCTTGCTGCCAAAGCTGACAACCTGAAGTTGATCCCTGATGGCAGGGAGCTGGGGAGGGAGTTTGTGGAACCTCAGGTGAGTGTCATCAGGTAATCTTCCCCACTCCTATCCTCCACGAAGCGGTGGGAAGACTAGTCTCTGTGAGGCTGACTAGGCCCACAGTAGGCCTGGTCTGAAGAAGCCATCCAAGAGAATGTGAGGCTACCAGGTGACAGGTGCTGGTAGAGGTGGCTGTTGGTGCAAAGTAGGGGTGCTCGGTGGTTAGGCAGGGGTGATGGTGGTCAGTGGGGTAGGTAAGTGGCCAGGGATTTGGCTGCACTGTCTGTGTGTGTGTGTGTGTGTGTGTGTGTGTGTGTGTGTGTATGTATGTGTGTGGTGAGAGACAGAAACCTCAGTGGAGGCCACAGGTACCTTCCTTATCCCTTTTCAGTTTAATTTTTAATCTCTCACTGACCCTGGATCCCCACTTGGCCAAGGCATCCCAGCCATTCTCCTGTCTTTGCCTGTCCCCATGCTGGGATTGCAGGCACATGTGAGTACCCAGGGTTGATTTAAGCATAGCAAACACCTTTTCTAGACTCTCTGGCCCTTTTGTCTGATGTTTGTTTTTAAGACAGGTTCTCTCTACAAAGCCCTGGCTATTCTGGGACTTGCTTTGGAGACCAGGCTGGCTCAAACTCAGAGTCAGAGCTCCTGAATGCTGGGATTGAAGGTTTGCACCACCATGCCTGGCTGATTGTTTTGCTTTTGTTTTTGTTTTTGTTTTTGTTTTTGTTTTTTTGACACAAGGTCTTACTATGTAGTCCTGGCTGGCCCAGAACTCAATTTGTAGACAAGGATAGCCTTGAACTCACAGAGATCCTCCCGCCTCTGCCTTGAAAGTCCTGGGGGATTAAAGGCATATGCTACTATGCCCTGCTTATTTTTTTTTAAAGACAACATTTATAACCCTGTGTAGTGAGCCGACACCAGTATTGACTCTAGAGAGAAAAAGCTAGGAGGATGCCTGAGGTTCAGAAGCCCGGCCAGAAGACACAGCCAGTCTCAACCCTACCATATGATTTTTTACCCACAGTCCCAGGCATGTGATGTCTAAATGGCTGTTTCCATGTGCTGCTTTGGAACACGACACGTAGAGAGGAAGAAGAACATGCCAGGACCCACACAGTGAGTAAGTGGAGACCCTGCATCCCAGACCCAACTAGTCTAGAAAGTTCTGCTCAATTCCAGAACTTTCTCTGTGCCACTGTATGACCTTGCACCACTTCTTCATGGCATTTAGGGGTGGGGAACACACACCAGTGACCACACATGGTCAGGAGTAGTAGAAAGAAGATTCTAGAAACAAGAGGGCAAAGTGCTGTCCAATCCTGTCACTGTCCTGTCACTGTCACTGTCCTGGGCTGAAGGAAGCCGAGCTCCTAGCTTCACTTCATCCCGTGGGAGCTCCACGAACGGGAACTTGAGGTC
>NW_022196904.1:134022411-134085779 GCF_008632895.1 Mastomys coucha
CCCCCAGCGAGCTAAGTCTCTGGTTTCGGATTTGAGTTCTTTCAAGAACGCAGCAGGGCCACCACACTGGGCACTCTCTCCTGCCCTTAACCTTTAGTTTGTTTACTCATGGGGATGAGACGGTAAAGAGCTGAGCATAGAAGGCAGTCCACCAGGCATGTCCCGGTGCTGGCTAATGTCTAACCGTACAGTATGCCCACCCACTTGAGTTTTTGGAGTTAAATGAACTTTAATTAATAAGGCAAATATTTGCCCTCAAGATGCCATCGGAGAAAACAGGATGCCTTCGCAAAGAGCAAATATTACTGATGGAAGGCTCAGCACAGCAACACAAGCGAATCTCCAGTGGCAGATTGGGGGTGTGGACAGGGAGCCCCCCAAAGACCACAAGGCTGGGCCATGGCCCAAGGGATCTCAGGTTCCTTCGAGAGCTAGTGGAGTATGCCTCTGGGGGAAAGCGTGAGTTCCAAATGTTTAAAATAAGACAGCAGAGAGGCTGCAATCTGTATATCTACTGTTCCCAACGGGGCTTTGGGATGGACTCGGCCATTGGAAACAGTCCCGTGGTCATCTGATCCAAAGAGTGGCCTTGGGGAGATGGCCCCTGGGGTGGCCTGAGATACCCCTTCCAAGAACAGAAGGCAAAGCTCAAAGTCACTGAGTTCTTGGTAGAAGGGAGCGGTCTGTCCCAAGTGTGTCCCACGTGCCACCTCTCCCTCCTTTAATGTGGGTTTGGACTGTAACAATTCCTGGGGTCAGGCCGCCCTCAGGGACACAAAGGCCCTGTGGCTCAGCCTCCTCTCCCGAAGGCTGGTCCCCGTCTCCTCCTTGTATGTCCCTTTGGAACATCTTCCCCATCCCTTTCAGCCACCACTTGCAAATGACAGGGCTCTGGGGGCCACGTTCACAAAGCCCTACTTTCCAGGGCTAGGTCAGCTTCCCAGAGGAGGAGGGAACTTGAGAGAGGGCTGGAACTGCTCCTCAGGTATCTCCAAAGGGATCTGAGTGGACACACTGCCCACGAGGCCTCTGGAGACAGCCTTGCGGGGGAGGAGGTTCCTTTGTCCTTAAGAAGCAGAGAGTGAAGTGTGTCCCCAGGCCACCCTAGAGGGGCTGAGAGAGGCTATGACTTCAGATCTCACCTGGAGATTGGGCTAGGCTTTGGCCCATACTCAGACCTCAAAGCCACCCATGCAAGGGTGGGAGCCCACTGGCTTTCGTTGCCCCAGCTGGGTTGTATGTCTATTTCTACCTTAAAGGGTCCACTTGTGCCCCCAAGTCCTTGCATGTTGACTTATAGCCATCTCTTACCAGGGCAGCAGAAAACTGGGTACTCAGGCCCATGGCTGGGCACAGTTGGCTGAGGTCAGCTCTGGGAGACCCAATGTGCTACCACCATGAAGTATGGTCTAGAGGGGGCAGCTGGTAACTGGAACAAGCAGTTTGCTGCTTCTTGGGTCTTTACTGGCAGAGGTTGGGATGACTCCAGGATTGACAAACAGAAGTTCTGTCAGCTACTCCTAGGCTCTCAGAACTCCACTTAAATGATCACCATGCTGGGGGCTTTAACCTGTCAGGTGACATACTGGACTCCATCCACATTGTATTCTGGCCTTAACTTTGTCAGCTATGATAACAGTCTTGGCCAGCTGAGTGTAACCTACCTGTTCCAATAGATGCATCCATCCCCTGTGTTCAGGGAAACAAGTGAGTGGGGACCACTGAGGACTACTGGAGACCACTGGGGACCATCAGAAACTGTTGGAGACTACTGGGGACTACTGGAGACCAGCAGGGATCACTGGGGACCACCAGGGACAGCTGGAGACCACTAAATATTGCCTGGGCTTTGTCACTCCCTAGCATGAGTGACATTTGCAAGCCTGAGCCCATCTTCTGGAACCTCCTAGTGTAATACCTAGCTGGCCAGGCCCAGGTAACCCAGTGGTACAACAGCTGCCTTCTTATCACCCAGAGATGGAGACCAGAGAGTCAGCTGCAGCCACCATGGCCAATGTCACAGATGGGATCTTCAATAGCAATCACCCTGTCCTGCAGGTTAGAAGTCAGATGGGGGCATGTGAGAGCTGCCTTCTCACAAGCCCTCTCTCCTTGTGTCATAGATGATGTTCCCTCTCCAACTCTTTTGTGTCTATGTCCTGATCCCTGTTCATGTAAGGACCCATTGTGTGGCTTGGGGACTCCCAGGTGCCCCGTTTTATCCTAATGCAGTCACACAAGGCAGTGCCATGGATGTTGGATAGGGACACAGTCTACCCAGCAAAGGGTCACTTTAAAATTATTTAGAGGTTTTTTTTTTTTTTTTAAATTTTATATGTGTGAGTGTGAGCGTGCATGCATGTGTGTAGCACTTGTATACAGCACTCATGGAGACCAGAAGAGGATGTCTGGTCCCTGTAACTGGAGTTAAAGTTGTTGTGAGGTACTGTGTGGGTGCTGGGAGCCGAAGCCAGACCCTTTACAAGAGCAGAAAGGGCTCTTAATCACTGAGCCATCCTCCTAGCCCTGAAGGGTCATTTTAAAATTTTAAATGTTTATTATTGTTGTATGTGAGTGTGCAGTGGGGTGGAGGTCAGAGGACAATTTACCATCTCACCATCCACCAGGGCTGGAATTGCCCTCAATCTCACCCCTGCCTCCTCCCTGCCAGGTGTGCAGCTTGTGACAAATGCCCAGAGAATTCAATGACCACCATCCAGCAGGTGCCACCTCCCTGGACACCAGTCTCCACACCAGGGGGACTCATCATCCAGAAGGGCATGGGTCCCAGAACCACTGTCCCAGACATTTCAAGGGGAAAATTTCTAGAAGTTTCAAATTTCTATTCCCTTTTGTTAAAGGGGAAGGTTGCTCTGTGGAACCCTGTCATCCTGAGTGTCTATGCTAGGAGGAGCCACACCATTGCAGACTGTATGACCAGCAATCTTACGGGAGCCTGGCATTCCCAGGGGCCAACCTGCAGGAAAAGGTCATTGGTCATTGAGATGGTAAATCGTCCTCTGACCTCCACCCCACTGCACACTCACATACAACAATAACAAACATTTAAAATGACCCTCCAGGGCTAGGAAGATGGCTCAGTGATAGTCCAGAGTCCCCATTCCACCTTCTCTGCATGGTACCTGCTTCAGGATGTGGAAGGTAGCCCATTGCTCTGTCTTCCTGGCAACTAGTATGGTCACATGATTCAGGTGTGGCCAAATGGGACTGTGGTGACAGGTTAGGCTACGCTGACCAGGACCAATGGTGGCATGCCGCACTGTATGGGACCATTATTCCTTGGCTCACAGCCCTCCCCGGGGCCTCTGTCCATGCCTCTACCTTGTTTCTATCCTCTCTGGTCTCTGGGGGCTCTGGGCTGGATAGAGCTTGCCCTTGAGCCAGCATCTTCATCTGCCTAGCTGAGCCATAGGGTCTTGAACTACAGAGAGATCCTTGCTTTCCTCTTCCGGCTAAGTGTGGGACACTTAAAGACAACATGGGGTGGGGCTGGGGAGGTATTGAGATCCCCATGTCAGCCCCGGGTGGTCCTTCTGTCAAGGGTCAGTGTCAAAAGCACCCAGCCCTGCCTCTGACCAACCCTAACATCCTAGACCAGAGCTTGTTTTTCCCCTGCCTCAGTTTCCTCATATGGAAAATGGACGTCCACAATAGTGCCTGTACCAAGAGACATCTACGATCATGTCCTCGTCAAGGTGTCACAGAGAGCAGAGACCTGGGCCAGGGGAGGCTGGAGCTGGTTCACAGCTGGAGCCAAGTCCTTTTCTTTTGAGCCTTTCTTTCTGTTCTCTGTTTTGTTTTGGGTTTTGGAGACAGAGTCTCACTCTGTAGCCCAGGCTGGCCTAGAACTCATAACAATCCCCCTGCCTCATTTCCCAATACTAAGATCACAGTCCCCTGAGGATGTTGGGTTATCTTCCTTTCAGAGCTTTGCTGTGGCCTCTTCCTCACTCCCACAGTCAGCTTTGCAGGAGACTTTAAATCAAGTCCCTTCCACCCGTGCTGACCCGCCTGGAATCTAAGCAAAATGTGGACTCAGTGGACCAGAGCACAGGCTCTGAAAGATTCCATTCGAGGGGAGAGCTCAGAGATGTCCCAGACTCTGTGTCCTGTCCCCAAGAACGAAAGAGAAAAAGGTCACTGCATTTTTTCAGAGGGAGAGGGAGAATAAACACATGACAAGGAGAGTCTAAAGAAAAATGAAGAAACAAAAGGTCAGAAGACAGCACCCCGGGCAAGGGTGGCAGGTGTGATTGTCATAGATGGGTTCTGAAGGGCACAGGGTGGAGATCAGGGGTCTCTCAGCCCGCAGAAATGAGAGGTGTACAAAGGCCCTGAGGGCTGCTCTTCTGAAATCCACTCCTGTTCTCTGGAATGCCATCCTAGGGAGGACTCTGTTCCACCCTGTGACTCAGGCTTCAGGCACTGCCCCTGAATAAGATGTATTTACCCGGAAAGCTCTTATCAAGATGCACACAGCCCAGTCGTTGAGCATCCATCCAGCTGATGGCAAATCAAACAAGTTCACAGCTCCAGGAAGGCCACCCATTGCATTTACGGGGCCTCCTAGGTTCTGACTGGAATGCACATGGCAGATGTGAGCCAGCAGAGCTGGGGAGGGAGGGAGACAGGCGGACACAGCGGACGGTGGCCATGCCAGGGGAACCCCCACCAAGAAGGCCATGTGCCCTGGAGTAGCCCAGACACCCGAGGTGACTTTTCCAGATGTACTCACAAATTACACATTCCAGGGCCACAGTCTCACTCAGTAGCCCAGGGTGCCCCAGGACTCACCACCTAACTATGGCTGACAAACTTGTAGCCACCCTCCTGCCTAAGGAAGCACGGGTCAGCCCAGGTGGAAGGGACTTGATTTAAAGTCTCCTGCAAAGCGGATTGTGGAAGCAAGGAAGGAGAGAGGCCACAGCAAAGCTCTGAAAGGCAAGAGGGCTCAGAATTTCCATAGCCAAGGACTCAAAGTCAGCCACAGCCTGCCAGGCTGGCCTGAGGGTCGGCATGGGGCCCCAGGGTGCTCACATGGCACCCCTCTTATAACCCATATCTGGACTCTGGGACACAAGTCAGCTAGGAATCTTAAAAGAAAAGAGGAGAGGTGAAGGAGGAGGGGAAATAAAGGAAAGTGGCAAAAGAAAAATATTTTTTTTTTCCTAGAGAGTCAAGTAGTCTCCTTTCATTCTGCTTGAGTAGCTGTCAGTCACTCAACAAACATACAGACCATGTGACAGAATTCCCAGCCCCTAGAATACACAGTTTACATAGCATTTGACCTTCCCCTCTCCTTGAAGACTCCATGAGGAAGGTTTCATGGGACAGTCACAGGCTGAACAGAATGAGCTCAGATGCCATGGTTTTCAGCCAACCCATTTCATAGATTTGGAAACTGAGGCTTGGGGGAAGAATATAGAGCCCTAAGCTCTATGCTGATCCTGAGTACAAAAGCTCTTGGTTAGCAGGCAACTATCCAGACCCCAGACAACCTATACTGGCCTCCCTCGCAGCTGCATGTGGCCTGACCTGTTCTTGGTCCCTGGGAATGAGTGACATCCGATGAGCTGGGGTACAGTGAACAGAGAGTACCTGGCTAGTGTGTATGAGACAGCATAACACACAACACCCCTAAACCAGACCAAATCGAATGTGGGCAGCTCTCAGATAGGAAGGAAATCCCTATTGGCCCTTTAACCTTCTATTGGGTGGGATACAGATTCTATGGCTCGCCCTCAGGCAGCCATCTTGGGCCTTTGCTGGTTGCCAAAGACTCCTGGTCTCTATGACTTCTCAGAGCTGACCTCTGAAAGACTTGCTGCTGGGTCAGCAGGGCCTTCCCTGTGTCCCTGAGAAATGAGAAGGGTGTGTGGTCTTTCCTAGCTTCCCAGAACTGCAGACCTCTACAACTTCAAGATGGATGCCCCAGGGTCATTGGGCCTTCCCAACAGCTCATGAAAGACAGAACCATGAGGCACACACCCTGAAGCTGACAGCCAGCATGATGCTTGAGTACACACAGCCATGGGTGGTGGACATCTCCTTCAGGGTCCCTTCCCTTCCCCTTCCCACCCCCGGGGTCCCTTTCCTCGCCCCCCAGCCCCGGTCATCTGCACTGCCAGTGTATAGTCTCTAGACCTAGGGATCCTGATGCTGTCCTTCCCCCTAACCTACTGCTGTCACCCACACATGCAGGGCAGTGACACAGTTCACCCGAGTCCTACGCTGCCTCTGTCCTTCCCAAGAGCCTCGCCTGGCATTTTATAGCTTGGTTCTTGCCTCCCTTTCCCTCTTGGTATCACACAGTGGGCGTCATCAGAGGACCCTGCCATGGCAGAGCATGGTACCCACTCTGCCAAAGAGGAGACAAGACCTGCACACTCCCGGTATCCATAGCTGCCCTGCCTCAGGCTCTATGACGTTCCCAGGCTAGAGTTCACTCCCTCTGCCTTAAAAGAGAATCATGGACCCTTCCTGTGTCCCCTACACCCCTCACTGTTGCTTGGCAACCTCACATCCTGAAGAGGAGACTGCTTCCATTCAGCCCACACTCACCAGGCTAACCTTAGTTGTACTAGAACATGGTTTGACTCTAGAGTTCTAGGACAATGGGAAGAAGACTGAAGGATGTGATTTCCCACCTCATGGCCAGGGATCTACTCACTGTGTGGTCAGAGATCTTTCAAGAGACGATCCTAAGGCACAGGCCTGTGTTGCCAGCAGGTGTCTGAGTCAGGACTAAGCATGGGCTTTGCAGTCAGCATGGGAATATCACCCACTCCCTGTGCATCTCTGGGCAAAAATATCTGCCTGAGATTTGAACCTCCATCACCCTAAAGGTCCTGGATGCCACTCCTAGGGTCTAAATGGCTGAGACACAAGTTTTATTCTACCATAGGGAGCTCCAGAGAGGCCTGTCCTGACTTCTGCCTGACTCAACTCAAAAGCTATAGGTGGGAGCCCCCATTTTTCAGAATCCTCAAAAGGAAGCCAGGCAGCACCTCAGAATCACCTGGGAGACTCCCAGCAAACAGACCAGTACTGCTATGTCCCAGCACCCAGTGTGGCTGCTGTGTCCAACACCCAGTGTGGCTGGTTAAGGGCCACAGGGAGGAAGGGACCTTCAGATAGTTGAGGACCTCAAGACAGGGTACCCCTGAGGTAACTCTGGATTGTGGATTAAACACGTCCTTGCTCAATGGGAGTGCCTCTCCCCCAAACTGGACTTGCTGACACTTGCAGACCAGCACTAACTTCATTTCTCTGAGCCCCAGCTTTACTTTAGGACCTACAGCAATAAAGCTCCAGGCTTGCCCATCCGCCTTTGGAAGTGGGAGTTGTTTTCAGGGGTGTGCCAGTCTTGGCCCGGAGAGCCTGTGTGAAGCAGCAACCTCCCAACACAGGCCTCGCTTAGAGGCGTCTTCGCTCTGTCCTGTGGGAGGAGACGGCTCAGCTGGAGTACCAGATGTCTGTTGTCTGTCTGGCCACCACTCACATCCTCATAAGTGGAGGAGTGAAGACCTTCATTTATCCATCAATCACTGGTCCACGGTGGGGCTGAGAGCCGGGCAGCAGCCAAGAAGTAGGTGGGCACTAGTGGGTCACTATCAGAGCACCAGCATGAAACCTGTCCAAGGTGGCAGCCAGCTTCCCAGGAGACAGAGGTGGGGAGCTTGGCTCTGAGGTCCCATCCCACCCCACAGAAGGACTCCAGAGTCCAAAGATCAGAAGGGTACCAATCTCACAGAAGCCAAGCGTCAGACAAGGCTGTGATCTGCCCATGGCTACACAGGGAGGGACCGGTCCCCACCTCTGAGTTCTGTTCTCCATTATCACATCTCCTGAGAAGAGTCTCAAGACAGAGACACAAGGGCCACTCAAGCCTGCCCACCTACTGTGTGTCCTCAGACCAGTGACTTAACTTCTCTGGGCCTCAGCTTTACTCCTAGTAAAGCCATATCGCCAGTTTTAGAAGCTAGCGAGCCCTGTTCCAGGAGTCATTGGATGGCTTATTCTTGTCCCTTTTGTAGCCTGGGATCCCAAGATGGGTACCACTTAAGCCCATGTCTCTGTGAGTTGTCAAGGCACAGAGAAGTAGAGCCCGTGCTCTGGGTGGCTTCACTGCTACACAAGAGAGACCAGCTCTGAAGGGCAGAGGCCAGGGAGAAGGCTAAGAGTGTCCCATACCACTTAAGATGGGCCAGCAACTAAGTTCAAGGCATCCTGCAACCTGGACAGCCACTCAAAAGATAGGAATCCCATCATGAGGATGCCCCAGTAGCCACCTGAGGGGTCAGCTGGATGTGTACATCTATGTCTGAACCCATTGTCACCTTGCCTGTCCTGTCAAGCCAGCCCGGGTCCTCCCTCCCTCGTTGGCCCCTGAAAAACCCCATTCTTACTGCTCAGCAGAGGCTCCCACACTGGCTCCTCCATCTTGTTTGCCTCCTCCATCAGACTGCCTTCCACATGTCAGCCCCGGTGGTTCTTGCTCTTTGCAGCAAATCTGATGCGAGGGCCACTGGAGGTGGCATTCAACACCTCTGCAGCTCAGACAGGCAGGGAGGCCGCACCCAAGGCGAGAAGGGTTTACAAAATGACTCAGAGGCTCTCAGTCAGGTGTCCCAGGATGGTTAATCATTACTAGAGAGACAGACCCCAAAGTGGGAACAGACCTTTGGGAATGGGGACAAACCCAGGTAGAACTCCAAGTATGGGAACAGACCCTCAGAGTGGGTCAGACTCCTAAGAATGGAGACAGACCCCTGAGAGTGGAGCTGACTCCCTGAGCATAGAGATAGCCCTCAAAGTGGCCTCCTGACCTGGAACAAGCCCATGGGTGCTCTCTGTAACACAAGTCCAGGTTAGATGCTAGCACTGAAGACTGGTATCCAGGGACCCTCACCCTGTACACTGGGTTAGCAGGAGCTGTTGCCCCCTCAGTTCTCACGCCCTCTGGCCAGCATCTACTTGTCCATGGTCATTGGCCCTCATCCAGTGCCTCTCCCATTCCCCACGCTCTTCTGGGCACTCAGCCTTGAATACAGGGATGTAATGTCTTTTTCACAGGCCAGACTACAGGATCTCAGCCTCATGGTATTGAGGAAGTGAAGGGAGAGGGTGACACAGGGGGCAGGGGGGCTCAGCAAAGAAGGCTCAATGACAGAGACAATGAAACTCCTATCTGTTCATCCATTCATTCATTCATGCATGCATTCCCTCATTCATTTGTTCATGCATTGATTTGTTTATGCATTCATTAATTCACTCATTCATTTGTTCCTACTTTCATCCAGCCACACATTCATTCATTTTGTTCATGCTTTCATTCATTCATTCATTCACTCATTTCTGTGTTCATCCATTCATACACTTGTCCACGCATTCAGCCATGACATTCCTGAAACAACAGAGACTAGAAGAGACTGGGGTCACAGAGGGCCAGAAGAGAGGGCTCAGAAGAGGGTAGAGACTCTCAGGGAGAGAGGGACAGGTGACATTTCTCTCTGGAAGGTACCACAGTGTTGTTCTGGGCTCCGTTCCCAGGTGATGTAGTAGTAGCTGACATTTACCAAGCACCTACTGTGTGCAGGTCCCACATTCAGGCACCAGTTGGTACTCGTAGCCACATGTCCCTGTGGTGGGTCTCTGCGGCTGCAGCCTGTGTAGGCCAGATCTTTGAGGATTTGTTTGATGTTCAGAGCCTCTGATGGTTTTAAACCTCAACACTAGTCTTATTATTAATACCGAGGCTTCAACTCAGCCCTCTGGTGAATCTCACACTGTCAGAAAGGAGGGGCTTGGGTCTGTCTCCCAGGGATAAGACTGCTGGTGGTAAATGCTGGGGGTGGGGTGGCAAAGAACCCCTTAGGAGTGCTGCCCTGCCTCTAGGAGACTTAAACCCTCTCCTAGCTGGATATCAGTGCTGGCTCTGCTCCTGGTATCCAGGTTGAACACCCCCCCCAGCCCCCACAAGTCTATTGATGTCCATCTGGTAAGTGACAGGTTGCCATTTTCACGAGGCCCCAGCCTGGCTTGGGGCAGAGCTGTTGGCTGCCGGCTGCAGACAGCACGCTCCGGGATCCTGCGGTGCCCCGCGTGCCCGGCTCACGCGCTGTAAACACTGAAATGAAATATTGCCTTATTTGGTCATAGAGCCCAGTGATCATGAGAGGCCGCTCTGCCTTTGACCATGTGAGAAAGGATGGATTCCACCCCCTCTTTGGCTGGGGTGGTGGGTGGGAAGGCACTGCCTTGGGGTCCTGCACAGCTGCAGAGGCTCCGTGCATGAGAGCCGGGCCACCATGCGGACATCGCTGCCTCATACAGATCCGTGCTGGCAGTGCAGGTGGGGCCTCAGATGGGGCAAGGTGCTAATGTCCCCAAAGCATCAGTGACCAAGAGCTAGCAAAACACCTGAGAAAAGAAACCGAAGAGGGGAGAAGTTTATCTGGTTCACAGTGTGAGGGCACAGTCTGTCACGGTGGGGTTGGCATGGTGGCAGGAGCAGGCCAATGGTCACAATGCAGTCACAGTCAGGGAGAGACACGCTGGTGCTCTCCTTTTCATTTAGTTCTGGACCATGTGGTGGTGCCACCCACCTTCAGGTGGTTCTTCCCTCCTCAATTGACCTAGTCTAGAGAGTTCCTCACAGACATGCCCAGAGGTGTCCATGATGACCCTCGATCCTGTACAGTTGACATCAGGCTTTTGTGCTGGGCCTGGGGACAAGTGCGGGATGTGCTTTCCCTCACCAAGGCTTCCAAAGATCTCTCTCTGGGCTGCATGCCCACCCCCTTGGTCCAGGGCTGGAGCCTCTTGAGAAGGATGCATCCCTTAGTGGTCATCTACCAGAAGGCCTGTGAAGGATGCTCTCCTCAAAGCTGCTGAGGGCTGCCCTGGTGCTCCTTCTGGTGGTGACCAGAGTCATGGGGAAGGATCTAATGCCATAGGGTGGCGACTCACAGGACAGGACACATCTTAGGGAGCCACAGGATACAAGCAATGGAATGGCAGAATCAGCCGCCCTGTTCCCACACTGCAGCACAGCTGTGCCTCACATCTGTTCTCTCTGAGCCTCAGTTTCCCTGTCTGTAAAAAGGGCTTACTGAGAAGCCTCCCTGGCCCTGAAGGGTTGTCATGAGCAGTGGCACCTGGCACGTGGGAGTCATTGTTAGTGAGATTAAATAAACCACAAAGTAAGAATCTGTTACCTCGGGTGTGCCCTCGGCTGAGATAGAGCCGAAAAGGCGAGAGCAAGATGGATCCTTTCAAAAGCCGATGGCTCTGAGCATGCAGGCTTCACAACACAAACTGACACTATGTAAGAAGCTGGCCTCTGGAACTAGGGGTCACCCAGTCTTATCCATGTACCCCAGGCTTTTAAGATAGAAAACAAATTTCCATTTTATTCAACACATGAAGTATTCTGAACTATGAAAAGAGCTACAGAAGTATGTGATGGCCAGGATCCAGATGGCCAGGGTAAGGGACAAGGTCATTGACACTCTGTGGCCGCTGTTCTTGCCTTTGAAACAGGCCCAGCTCCCGTCACCCTCCCAAGTCCCCCCTCCCCCTCCTCTTGAACATTCATTGGGCCCATTTCTGTTGCTCAGTGTTCTCCCTGGGTGCCCAGTCCTCCCCACTGCCCTGTACTACCCCTATTCCATGCCCACTGTCATCCTATCCCTGCATGCAGATCAGACCTCTTATAGATCCTGGGACCTAGGAAGACCTATCCAGAGTTGGCTGTGCCATGTGGCACTAGCCTAGTCTGACTATGACACACCCAAGGATGAGTTGCTAACAACCCCAATGCACCTGGCCACAGTTGTGAAGCCCCTGAGCTTTGTGCTGGCCCTGGCGAGGGGTGTGTGTATGTGTGGCCGATCTCTCCTCTTAATCCTGCTCAATTCAGAGACTCCCAGGCTCTGCTGTGAATATAGTGAGAGGATTGAGCAACAAGGTGTTGGGGGCTTCCTGCCCCGCCCCCCCGAGTCCTTAGTACTGGAGGCACTCCCACCACCATAAGATGGATTTATCCAAGGGACTCCTGGTTACATCTGGGGACATGCTATTCCTAGATTGGTCAGTCGCAGGAGGATTTGAACCTGTGTTTATGTTGACCCTATTCAACCTGTTATACCAGAGAGCAAGGAGACTAACCTCAGAAGAGACAGGAATTCCTACCTCCAGGAGGGGCACAGCCCCACCATGTGCTGGGATTGCAGAACCATTTCTTCAAAAATGTTTGCTTGAGACAGGATCTCATGTAGCCCAGGTTGGCCTCAAACTGGTTGTGTAGCTGCAGATGACCTAATCCCCCTGCTTCCTTCTCTGGAGTGCTAGGACAGCAGTCCTGGCTATCCTCTTGGCTCCCTTAGAAACTTCTAGAAAGAATACTCATTAAGTGGCTAAGTGGGGTGGTGCGATGCCCTTCTCTGATCTGGGACCTGCTCCTTTCTTTAGAATCGATAACGAGGAAGAATAGACTTCGCTCCTACTAAACTTGAACCTGCTTATCGCCCGTCTCTGTGGCTGTTTGAATTGCCCGGGGTGTGGCTTGGCTGACCGCCCCCATAACACTTTTGTTTGAGCCTCGAAATCTGATGACAGCTGAGGCCCAGGAGACTGTCGATTCCCCAAGAATGCACAGATGCCTTATTTGGGATTGCTGGGTTCTGAGCTTGCATGGGAGTATGAATTCTGTGGGGCAGGGGTGGGTGTGGTGGTGATGATGGCGCTGTCTCAGGAGGCCAACCATGAAACGAGGAGAAACTGATAGGCTGGGCCTCAGGTTTGGCTCTGTGTACCCTGGAGGAGCCAGGAGACCTAAGAACGGCTTCCTTCCTCCAGGGAGGCAAGGAGATTCCACAGGCCCATGTCTGGAGAAGAGATACTGAGGAAGAGGGGAGGAGAAGAGGAAGAGGAGGAAGAAGAGGGGGAGGAAAAGAAAAGGAGGAGGAGAGAGGAGAGGGGAGAGAGGAAAGGATTGGGAGAGAAAGTTCAGGCTGAGGGCCTAAGGGCAGGCAGAAAAAGTCAGCCAAGACTGCCAAGAACTCAGTCTCACACAGAAGGCCCAAGACTGGCCTGGCTCTATGGCCAAGATCTCCCGGTTTCCCTGTGAGGACCAGAGAGGTTAAATAACCTACTGTGGAACACACAGTCTGCAAGCCTGAGTAGAGCTGCAACCTAGCAGGGAGGGGGTGGATTCTTCCATTACTGTGTGAGCTAGGCCTCTCAAAGGCGCCCTTTGCAGAGTGTTTAATGGCACAGCCATAGTGGGAAACACCTAGAATTTTCTCAGTAAATCAAACATAAAGCTGCTATGCAAGGCAGCTATTCCTCTCTCAGGCATGAACGTTAGTGAACGAGCATCCAGACAAAATCTTGTGTGCAAATGGCCACAGTAACATCATATATAAGAGATATATATATATATATATATATATATATATATATATATCACTATATATTACCTCAGAAAGGTTAACTTGCCTTGGGACACATGTATATATATATATATATACACACACACACCATCTCGAGACACAACCTGGCTGTCCATCAGCTAATGAACAGGTAAAATAGGGTCTTACTAGACCATGAAAACAAACAATTCAGGGGCTGGTGAGATGGCTCAGCAGGTAAGAGCGCTGACTGCTCTTCTGAAGGTCCTGAGTTCAGATCCCAGCAACCACATGGTGGCTCACAACCACCTGTAATGAGATCTGATGCCTTCTTCTGGGGTGTCTAAAGACAGCTACAGTGTATTACGCTGGAGTGAGCGGGGCTGGAGCGGGGTTGGAAGGAGCAGAGGTCCTGAGTTCAACTCCCAGCAGCCACATGATGGTTCATGGCCATCTGTACAGCTATAGTGTACTCATACACATAAAATAAATACACAAATCTTTAAAAAAAAAGAAAACAAATAATTCAGAAGTAGGCCTCTCACATGAGACTGTGAGACTACATAGATATGAAACAGACAGAATTGAGACTGGTGGCTGCAGGGTCTGGGGAGGGACTAGGCAGCAATTACTAATTCACTTTGGGGGATGATAGAAATGTTTGATATCAGCCAGATGTGGTGGTACATGCCTTTAATCCTATGTGTTGGCAGAGGCATGCACACCTCTGTGAGTCGGAGGCTAGCTTGGTCTACAAAGTGAGACCCTCTCCAAAAAAAGGAAAAAGAAAAAGAAAAAGAAAGAGAGAGAGAAAGGAGTGGGAGATAAAAGGAAAGAAAAGAAAAAAAAAAGGAAAGGATTTCAGGTTCCTACCCATGTTGGGCAGCTCACAACCACCAGAAACTCCAGCTCCAGGGGATCTGATGTCCCCTTCTGACCTCCACAGGAACCACACTCATGCACAAACCCCACAGACACACACACACATAACTAAAAATAAAAATGTCCCTTGAGTATCTGACCAGGAGCCTGCAGGAGGTTAGGAAGAGGGGCCAAACCCATGTCCATTCTGAACCAGGTAGGTAGTGTCCTAGACTGGATGTGGGAGTCCCCGCCAGCCTCGCCTGAGACACAGTCTTCTGGAAGGTTCTCTGAAGCATGTGGGAAGGGTGAAGCAAGAGTCTTTCAGAGTCCTGAGCTCCTGGGACTGCAGGCAGCATCCTGTGCTCTTCCAGTGCAGAGCTTACTGGCCACAGCAGGGCCTGGCCCAGCCTGGCTTCTTTCAAGCAATGGGATGTTATTTAGTTTCCTTCCTGTTGCTATGATAAACACCATGACCAAAAGCAATCTGGGTAGGAAAGGGTCTATTTGGCTTACACATCCCAGGCTACAGTCCACTAAAGGAAGTCAGGGTAGGAAGTCAAGGCCTTCAGAACCAGGAGGCAGGAACTGAAGCAGAGATGTTCTTAGCTTCCTTCCTTGATAGACTGCTTGCCTAGGGATGACACCACCCACAGTGGGCCGGGCCCTTCTCATCAGCTATCAATCAAGAAAATGTCTCCACAGTCTAGCCTACAGGCCAATCTGATGGAGGCATTTTCTTAGTTAAGGTGCCCTCTTCCCAGATGACTCCAGCTTGGGTCAAACAGACAATCAAAATTAGCCATCACAGATGTTTTCCAGAGACAGCACCAAGAATGCTTGGGATAGAGAATAGTGACCTGTACTGTGTAGCCTGTGGCTTTCTAGGTCCTTCCAGGTCTGTCTTGGCTAGAGATAGCAAGAGGACCCAAGGGGCCCTGGGCCATGGTGGGCACTGTCTTAATTTACTGCCTAGTTTTCCCTGAGATTGCTTCTCCCCTACCATGAGGCCCAGATAAGCTGCCCTCTCTCTGGCAGCCAAGGTGTGTGGCCTGGAACCAGACTTGACCCTGGAAGTCCTAAGTACCATCGAGGGTAGAGATTGGCCAGTGGTTGAGGTTGGTCCACTCAGAGGAACACTGTGAAGTTTGCTGGAGCCCCTGTAACTACACCTGAGCTGAATGGTGGCCGCTCTGCTGGTGCTGTGTGCCAGTCAGGGACAGCTGCCACCAAGCCTATGGAGGGATGTATTCCCAAAAGCCAGCTAGGTGAGTCCACCCCAGAACTTCCTGGGCTGTGGCCAAATTTTTCCATTCCTGCCACCCAGTGAGGAACATGGAGGACCACAGGAGCTGGGGAGACATTGACTGTCACAGCAGGGAGGGTGGACTTGAATTCTGAGGACAGGTCACAGTAGTCACCATCTCTTTCATGACAACTCAAGGCCATGGTCTGATTATAGCATTACTGTGTAGAAAAAAGAGTTCTGTCCTGCCTGACAGACAGACAGTCCTGGATGTGACACCTGTACCTCCTGCCAGCTCTGTGGCCTTGGATTCATCCTTGCCACCCATGACAAGCCTGTGCCATGTCCTGTCCTGTCACATTTGCATCAGGAATCAAGAAATTCTAGAGATACAGGTGTCCTGCCCTTTGGCCACTAGACTATTGAAACAGTAGACCCCAAGGCATTGGAATTGCCCCAGGAATCTCATGCTGCGGAGGGAAAGACTGAAGTCTGGGGCCAGACAGTAAGTAGGGAGCTTGTCTCTTAGAGACCCCACAGAGTTCTAAGAACTTGTCAGACCACCTTGCAGGAGAGACTGGAGCTGAGACAGTGATGGGTCAGTGACGGGCAGGACCACACCCTGACCAGGACTCTTAGCTCTGCACTCCTCCTGCCCTCGGTTGAAGCCTGAGCCTTGTGTCTGGATCGTGAAGACAGACTCAGGAGTGACTGGACCTTTTTGTCCCTCTTTCCAGTGTGCCTGCACTGAATGGTTCTCTTCTCTGCTTTCACTGTGACTGGGCTGTTTAATTAGCCTATTGATGACAGTGTTGGGAGCTGAGCCTGGCTTGTTGGGGCTGCCTGGTCCCAGACTCCAGCCCTGACAGATCCAGGAACACTGGCAGCATCTGCTCCCAGCCTGGCTTCTGCATTCTTGCTTTGGTTTCTCCTGTTAGGTGGTCCTGACTGGTACATCCCTACTTTGGGGAGTCTGTCACAGCTGAGTCCCTGCAGGATGACTTGTCCTGTCTCCCGGTGTCAGGCCTAGCCCTCCCAGTCCTAAGTGGTGACGTAGGTGTTGGAATGAATACTCCACCTCCACCCCTCCCCACCTCCAGCAAAAGCCTTTGGCTACAAGCATACATGGAGTCCTCACTATGCTGGCTGTCCACCCCCAAGAGGTGACATCTGCTTGTTACAAATGGGGTGTGACAGAAGCCTGGTGGGGGAGGTGGCAGCTGCTGGACAGTGCTGATGCCACAGGCCCTGGCTTTACCTGACCTAGCCCCACCAGAAGGGGCCTCAACTCCTGCAAGGGTCCTGCTGGGTGTGGGGGGTGTAGCTGGGGCAACCCTTGTACTCTCAGCAGATGGCTCCTTTCTGCCAGGCCTGCTGTGGGCCTGCCGCTGCCCCTTCCTTCTTCCCTCTCCTCCCTCCCCTCTGCCCTTCCCACCTCCTTTTCCCTCCCACCTTCCTGGAGATGTGGGCCTGCTACCCCGCTGCTCTTCGGGGATTTGGGCAAAGGCTGGTTGAAATTAAAATAAGAAGTGAGGTCTAGAGAGCTTAATATTAAAAAGAAAAAAGAAAGACAAGGAAGTTGTTAAATTAAATCCCTCTTTCTAATTTTCCCCTGACAGGAAGTCACCACTCATTAACCCCAGAACGTAGTTATATAGCGATTATAGGACACGAGACACAGAAGGCCCCCAGGGTACAGGTGGGCCCGCAGGCATAACACACAGACACAGAAGTACAAAGGTGGGCAGCAGGCCTGTCTTCAGACCCAGCCATGCAGTTCCCACCACGCTGGCCCAGTGCTCCATGCTCAGCTGCATTGACAAACTCAGCACAGAACACACAGTGGCAAATGTCTGTCATACCAGCCAAGAGGCAGAGGCCAGAGAGTCAGTTCAAAGTCATCACTGGCTACATAGTGAGTTTAAGGCCAGCCTGGACTATGGGGGGGCGGGGCGTGGAAGAGAGAGAGAGAGAGAGAGAGAGAGAGACAGAGACAGAGAGAGACAGAGACAGAGACAGAGATAGAGAGAGAGAGAGGAGAGAGGAGAGAGAAGAGGAGGAGGAGAAGGAGAAAGAGAAGAAGGAGGAGGAGGAGGAGGAAGAAGAGGGAAGGAAGAAACGAAGGAAAGAAGGAAGGGAAAGAAAGAAAGGAAAAAACAAAAGGAATTCAAGGCTTTTTGTCATCCCCCCAGCACCATTTAAAATGCTACTGTTCCTGCACAACAAAGTTAAAATTTTAATTTCTTGAGGCCAATCAACAAACTGAATATTCTTTCTTCCTTTCATGCATTTGTTTCATTTGTTCTCTCTTTTTACTAGTACCCCTCTCTCCTCCCTTCACTGTCCAACCCCACAGGGTAAACTGTTATCTCATAGGTCCGTTTCATAATCTCCAGTGTCCACTAGCTACCTCTGCCTTTGGTGGTGTGGAGCTAGGGCTGTGCCCTGAGTGTCTAGAGCCCTTGAGCACACATCCGCCTCTGCAGGACCCAGGCTCCTATTTTAAAGCCTCTCCCAGTCTGTTCACTTCATGGCCTCTCCATTGCTGAGCCAAGCTTTGCTGCCCATGGGGATTTTATGAACAGACCTCAGAGCCCACGTGGATAAACAGACCCTCGGAAAGCCCCTGCCTGGAGCCTAGGGATTAAGCTAGTGTTAGTGCTAGTGATGGAGTGCTGGCTAGCATGCTCAGGGCTCCCACAGTTTGGGGAGTATGAAGTCAGAGGTAGTTGTTCTCTTGTTCCAGGAGCACCTGAGGGAAACTGAGGACCTGTTACTCAGAAACACAGGCTAAAGTCTCAGCAATATTTCTATGAACTAATGCTTGGAGTATTAAACATAGGGTTCTAGGGTATTCTGGAATGTTCCATCATGCCTCAAGAAGACCACTAATCAATCTGTGTGTGTGTGTGTGTGTTTGTGTTTGTGTCTGTCTGTCTGTCTGTGTCTGTCTGTCTCCCTCTTTCTCTCTTAAACAATATAGACAAGTGGAAAAAATGCAATCAGTATATAGGTGCCTCTAGTCTAAAGACTGGGTCACCTTTATGCAAATCAGTCACCTTATGCAAATCCTTGCTCAAGACACTCTATTTCCACATCACAGGAAACCGCAGGATGTAAAGCAGCTGTCTTCCCTACTGAGAATGGAATCCACTGACCACACATCTATCCACTCATCTACCTATTCGTCTACCAATCTAGCCATCCACCCATTCATCCATCCATCCATCTATCTATTCATTCATCCACCTATTCATCCATCCACCTGCCCGTCCATCCACCTACCTATCTGTCCATCCATCCATCCATCCATCCATCCATCCATCCATCCATCCATCTATCCATCCATCACATATTCATCTGTCCATCCATCTTTCTGTCTATTGATCCATCCATCCATCCATTCCTCTGTCCATCTACCTGTCCATCCACCCACCTATCTGCTCATCCATCTATCCATCTATATATTCATCTGTCCATCTGTCTGTCTGTCTGTCCTTCCATCATCCATCCACCTATTCATCCTTCCATCCATCTGTCCACCTACCCATCCATCCACCCATCTATCTGCTCATCCACTACTCATCTACTTAACCATCCACTCATCCATCCATCATCTACTCACATATCCGTTCATCCACTCATGTATCAATTCACCCATTCACATCCCTGCCCCACCCACACTGTCTGAGCAGAGCAGCAATGGTGCTTGGAAGCTGCAGCTGGGAGGGGAAGGCTTCTCCACCTGACCAATCATAGTCCAGAGTCCTGAGTCTGCTCTATAGAGCTGGTGTGAAAGCCTGTGTGCTTTCCTCCATGGGATAGGCTCTACCCTTTCAGATAGAGGACACCAGACCCTAGAACTTTGGTCCCTGCAAGGAATACCTCCCTCACTGGTGCTTCTCCAGGTTGGTCCCTTGAATACTTCAGCCTCCTAAACCCTGGAGAGTGTCAGCCAGCTATGAATGCCCCTGTGTGCTGTCTCACCTCTGTGCTGCCTCAGTTTCTCTCATTGTGCCAGCTATCTTCATGAAGCCCAGCCAGTTTAGACAGGGTTTCTTAGCAGCCCTCTCTGTCCCAGATACTATGCACTGGAGACACCATGCCAGGCATATGACAGGCAGTCACAGAGATGAGCCTCTGTGCTTTAGCAGGCTTTATCAGCAGGCGTCTGTTCCCAGGGATATGCTTGACCCAAGTGAAGATCTCCAAGGCCATTGTTACCAGGCATCAGTTTCCCAGGGTCAGATTAGATTCCATTCTGCCAGAACGAGCCATCATCTTCCAGCCAGTCATGCACAAAGAACGCCATGTCTCCCCAGGCCACTCACCCCTAGCCGAAGCTGGGAGATCCCAGCAAGTTCTCATCCCTGGGGCCCTCACCTGGTTCCCTCCCTCAAGCATGCTCCCTGGGGAGCCACAGGTAGAGGTATAGAAGCAGAAAGGACTCTCTAGAGCCTGAGACTGAGACCTGGAGAGGTACTTCCATCCAGCCTGGGTTGATGGACAGGCCACTCCCAGCCTGCCGGCTTCAGAGCCACAGCAGGCTCTCTGGGCCCCTCTCTGTCAGCCCACGCGTTCTCACGGTGCTGGCTTCCGGGTGTCCTGGGTCAGTCCCTGTAATAGCCTGCCTCCTGGGGCCTGGTCTGTCCCCTGCAGCTGAGGGGGAGGCGTGGGAAATGCGGGTGACTAGGCAGCCACTAGGTCTGGGAGGCTGCGCCTGCCTCCTTCAGGTCGGCTTCCCTGGAGCAAGCAGAGGGGTCACACCACATCATTATCTGGGTCTAACATGGCCTTACAGAGGTGCCCTGGGACTCCAATTGGCCTGGGAATCCCACAGGCAAAGTGTCTGCCTCGGGAGCCCATGTGGACGCATCTTCCACCCTTGGATTTCAGCTTCCATTTTCTCTCAGGATCACATTCTCCCCAACCTCAGAGCTATCTGAGAACTCTGAAGATTGTCATGCTGGTCATCTGGGGCCTTGCTCCATGGTTGATTGTAGAAGTGGCTGGGACTGGACAGTGCTTTCAAAGCCGCCACAAACTGGAAACTGGCCTTCCCTCTGCAGCTGGACAGAGCAATAGGATTTGTCCTGGCAAAGCCCCCTTTTCTAGACTCTCTTGCAATCCTGCCTGTCTGTGGACCATCCCTGTTGTACCTAGAAAGGGCTCTGCACTCACACATTGTATGCAGCCCTCATTGAACATCAACCAAAATATCACATAAAACACACAAAAGGGACACCTGGGACCATCCCTAGGGTGTGACACATTGGGGCCAGCTATTCTTGCTGGGTTGCAAAGCATCCTCAGTCCAGCTCTGGAGGCTACATACTGGACAGGAGACCAGGCCCATTCAGAGCAGCTATCTTCTCTTCTGACTGCAAGGTCTAGCTATGACTCCAGAGGAACGCGCCCTGGGCCAACCTGTGGCATGTTTCCTAAGTGCCATGGACCCTGTGATTTGGGAAACTGTAAAGAAAAAAATCACCTCCTGGGAGGGGACTCAGTCCTGGGAGGAGAGCTCAGGTCTGGAAGTAAACGTAGATCCTGGGAGGAACTCAGTTCAGTCAGTAGGAAGGCATGCAGGGGAAAAGCTAAGGTTCTTGGGGGTGGAGATGACTCAGGTCTTAGGTTGGTCTATCCTACAATCCCTCAGCCTGCAGGAGGGAAAGCAGCATGGCCAGGGCCCAGGCTTCCTCCCTCTCTCCTGATCTTCCAGGGCCCCTCTCCTTCCTCTGAACTAAGGTGAACTCACCATCCCTGGGGACAGGCTACCCCTAAGGGACACTGTGGATGGAGACAATTTTAGTGTCATCAAAACTAGGACAGATGTAATGTAGAGAGACAGGGACAGCCTATAACACAGAAAATTCTGCACTGATGTCAAGGGTGCCAAAGATGTACAGCCCGGCTCTGAGCCTAGGCTGGCCTCTGTGTGGAGTCTGCCTGGAGACTGCAACCTCCCTTTTGGCCTTCTCTCCTCTCTCTTTAATAAAAGGTTGCCATGAACTCTGGGCTTTAAGAGTATCAATGAGGAAGAGGAAAAACAAAACAAAACAAGGCAAAACAAAAACAAAAACCATGAACTCATGTCAAAAAGGACAGAACCAGGTACAGGCCAGAAGGCACAGCACAAGCAAAGGCCATGGGCAAGCTCCTGCAGAGGGAAGGCTGTGTCTGTGCCAGCTGTGGTAGGCACCCTGCCCCATGTGCCTCCACCCTTCTCTCCAGCCTATCTCTGAGGAAAGAATGCAGTCAGCCAAGCAGTTTTAATTGTAAGAGGCAGAAGCTGGGGTCACAGCCCAGCAACATGGAGGAGAGACTTCAAAGCCAGCATCTCCAGCCCCGCTCTTGGACTAAACACCCAGATAGCTTGGCTGACGAGCTCTGGCATCCACCCAGAGACAGCCCTGGCCAGCTTGAGGTCTCTCCCAGGACAGTGGATCATGCTCAGAGTGGACAGGCGGGAATAGGTTAGTGCAAGGGGCCAGTTTGGGTCTTTCTGCATGACCCTGCAGTTGAGCTGGTCCAGTGGGTTCCCAGAAGAGTCAAGGGGCCCAGGCAAGGCCTACGAATAAAGATGGCTGGACACTCCTCAATCTGTGAAGCCACTTGGCCACTCAGCCTCTGGTACAGATAGTCTCCCAGCAACAGCTGAGGGACCCTGGGGACACTTGCTAAGTTACCAAGCTGTTGATGTTGAGCCGCGTGGCCTTTGCAGCCAGGGCTGCTCAGTGCTATCAGAACTTCTGGAGGTCTGGCCCAGGGCAGGGGTCTGAACCCAGGAAGGTCGCCTGGCAGGAAAACAAGGTCTGGCCTTGCAACACACTCAGAATGCCTGGGAGCTGCCGAGCAGAGATCAGAACTCGCCTGCTGGTTCTGAAGCACTCTGACATGAAGCCATCGAAACAGATGTGTATGGGACTCTGTGTGTCTCCTCCTGGGCTCATACTCGCCAGGAAACAGCGAGGATGCTAGGATGCCTTGATTAAGATTAGAAAAATGAATGAGGGGCTAGAGAGATGACTCACTGGGCAAGAGCACTGGCTGCTCTCACAGAGGACCTGGGTTCAATTCTTAGCATCCACATGGCAGCTCACACCTATCTTTAACTCTGTTTTTAGATGATCTGATGCCCTCTTCTGGTCTCTGTTGGCATTGCATGCACAGGATGCACATACATACAAACAAATATTCATACACATAAAATAATGGTTCTCAAGGGGAGGAAAAGATTAAAATTGTAAGTAAAAAAAAAGAACAAAAACTTGAGAAAACTCTTAGCAGTCCCCAAATGCTGGGATTATAAGTGTGTGCCAGCACCTCTGACAGGAGAGGCATGGGGCAGGAGTACAAAGCAGCTGCAGACAGAAGCAGAGAGAGGGGACCATCAGTGCTCGGCTCCCTTGCTCCTTATTAAGTCTGGGCCCCCAGCCTATGGGATGGTGCCGCCCACATTCAGGGTAGGTCTTTCTCCCCCAGTTAAACCCCTCTGGAAACACCATCACAGACATGCCTAGAGATGTGGCTTCCAGGTGATTCCAAGTCCAGATGAGCAGCCACTCATTTGTTTTTTCTTGTCTGATTGCTCTGGCTACAGTCTCCAGCGTGATGAAAGAGACATGAGAGTAGGGCTTTGGGTCGCTGTTACACGGAAGGTTCTGTCTTTGTGGAGGATGATGCCAACTGCACGTTCCAGAGACAGACTTTACTGAACTTAAAATGTCGTCTTAAAATGTCTGTGTATGCCAGGCGGTGGTGGTGCATGCCTTTAATCCCAGCACTTGGGAGGCAGAGGCAGGCAGAGTTCTGAGTTCGAGGCCAGCCTGGTCTACAGAGTGAGTTCCAGGACAGCCAAGGCTACACAGAGAAACCCTGTCTCGAAAAAGAAAAATGTCTGTGTATGTGTGTGTGTGTGTGTGTGTGTAACCCAATAGTAAATTTTATGTGCCTTCCCTATATTTGGGGGATTTTCACATGTGTGCCTAACTGGGTGTTGGTGCACATATATCCTATAGGCCTCGTGTGGAGGTCAGAGAACAACCTGGAGGAGGAGGTGTTCTCCCTTCCCTCACTCAGGACTCTAACTCAAATCATTAGGTTTGGCAGCAAGCACCTTTACCCCGTAAAAACATCTCACCGACTCAAGATTTTTCAATTAATATTTGAAAGAGATTGACCTGTAGATTTACATTTTATTTATGTATTTATGCCCTTGAATATTTATTTATGGTCTCTTGTAGCCCAGGCAGACCTTGAACTCCCAATCCTTCTACCTCCACCTCCCTCATGCTGGGCTTGTAGACAGCTATAACTGTGCTTGTTTTATTGCTTTTGGTGGTGTTATGGTTTTGACGAATGTCCTACACTGTGGCCCAGGATAGCTGGGCTCTCACACTGTAACCCAGGATGGCTGGGCCCTCACTCTGTAGCCTAGGCTAGTTTGGAACTTACTATGTAGTCTTGATTGGCCTTGGACTCACCACAGTCCTCCTGCCTCAGTCTGCCTCATACTGGGATTGTAGGCAACAACTACTGTAGCTGGTTAGTTAGCTTTCTCCTCCTCTCTTTATTGAATTTGATATCCATGCCCCGCCACACTAAGGACTCTGGAAACGGTTGGTTTTCCCATGACTTGAGGCAATGTAAAAAGTGTTGGATTCATTCTGCTCTCTCAACCTAAGAGAGAATTCCCATGGGAAGTGGCTGGGCTGTGGCCTGGCAGCTGATAAGAAGCCTATCTGAGAATTTCATTGTTTTCTTTTTTTCTCTCCCAATGGTAATTGGGTAGTCCTTTTCCTGTCTCTTCTGCGGTTATGTTCCCTAATTTACATTTTCTTAGAAAATCAGCATCGTCCCAGCTCCCACCTATGGCTGAGCTGAGTAGCGGTGTCTGCCCTAAACAACTCTTCACTCCCATTTCTATATTTCATCCATAACTACAGAGGTGTCCCGGCATGCTCATTCAGAAGCTGTGCTGCCCAGAGCTGTCTTCCTGCCTCATAGGTCCCATCTACCTTGTGACTGAATGTTCCCCGACATTCTCTTACCTCCTCCCTCTGCAGAGCTCTGTGTTGGGTCCCATCTGTGCATCTGGCCCGTAATGGAACCAAGTCCCTAATGTGTCAGGTTACACAACTACTGGACCTGAAGGGACAGTACATGGCTGGCTGGAGGTGGCAGGGGCAGGAGGGAACAATGGCCAGTTCAGGAGAGGCTCTGGCACTTTGGGACCAGGGAGACTATGTTTTGTCATTTGTCAATGTTCTTTCCCAGAGCTGCCAGTCAAGTGAGACTCAGAGACAAAGGGTGATACATGTGTTATGCATCCTTCTGAAAGCAGCTAAAAGTCATGGACAAGTGAGACAGACAACTGACAATGGTCCCTGGAACAGCTCAGAAAGGCAGGAGATCTCAGATAGGCCCACTATTAACTTAAGGGAAAGAGGTTGGGTAAGACCCCCGCAACTCTACCCCATGAATGCTACCTTAGCTCCGGTCCTCTGTGGCCGGGAGGAAACCAGACCCAGGAAATTAGCTTAGACCACAAACATCAGCAAGTTTTCTGGTCTGTGGTACTTTTGATGCAGGCAGGTGGTATAGGAGAGAACCCAGCTTTGAGAAGTCACTAGGGGCCCCAGGCTCCATATGGTCTTGCCTGTCTAAGCCCTTAGAGTTTTCAGGGTCCTTTGGCATACAAGAGAAGGAACAGGCATGGAAAACACCCAGTTGCCCATAAGACAGAGCAAGACTGGCTCTTCCAGAGAGCCGCTGTGAGCATAGGAGACAGAGGCCAGAGAGCAAGTGCCTTCCTGTCTCTTGTGGCTGTGAGGAGAATGTAGGTATGTGGTCCTGTCTCATCCCAAAAAGCTGAAGTGGTGTTTCAGCAGCTCTGCCCTGGAAATTCCCAGAGGAGGCTGCCAGGAGAGCTCAGAACTCAACAGAACCTCGAGCCATCAGCTCATCTTTGGAATAAGTACTCCTCTTTGGCTCTTGTCACCCAGTAGCCTCTTAAACCCCTATTGTGTTCTACAAGAGGCTCTTTCTCTTTCACATCTACAGATAAGACAGATGGGATTCTAAAGTGGTGTCTGTCTCTTGCCTCCAGTCTCCAGTTCTTGGTCCCTGGGGGTAAGTGGTGAGGGAGACCCTTTCCTCTTAGGTAGCAGTGTGAAAAAGGGAAGCCCAGAGCTCCTAGAGGCCTAGCCTCACTTCAGCCAGCCCAGTCGAGTTCTGAGGACAGGGTCCAGGGCCTAGAACACCATCTGTCAGGCCAGGGTCACTGCAGACAGTGAGCTTCCACCTGTGTTTCCTCCTTCTGCTGAGCAGACAGGAGGTCTTACCAACATCTCTTGCAGGTTTCCAAAACTTAAGGAGAAGTTGCCACTACTTAAAATTTTACTTTAAAATTAACCATTTCAAAGCCCACAATGAGGCCCTCAAACCTCACCGCCCCAATAGGAGACTGTCTCATTACATCATCACTTCCCAGTCCTCTTACATCAACACTTCCCAGTCCTGTTACATCATGATCCCAATCCTGTTACATCATCATTCCCCAGTCCTGTTACATCATCACTTCCCATATCCATAGCACCAGCCCCTAATGACTCCTGCGATGGCTAGTATAGTTGCCAACTTGACAAGTTCTAGAATTGCCTTGGAGACTTTGAACACGTCTGTGAGAGAGGCTCTAGATTCAGTTAATTGAGGTGTGAATATCTGCTCTAGATGTCCACAGCACTATCCTATGGGCTGATATGCACACAGCACTATCCCATGGGCTGGCATGCACACTGAAGAAAAAGGAGAAAGTGAGCTTTGGTGTGCATCCCTCGCTGCTTCCTGACTGGAAGCTCCGTGGCCAACTGCCTCCAGGGCCTTCTGTCTTGGCTTCCTAGCATGATGGACCGCGCCCTCAAACAGTGAGGCAGAATAAATCTCCCTTCCTTAGGCTGGTTTTATCAGGCATTTTGTTACTGCAGTAGGTTAACTAACTAATACAATACCAGAATTCATGTCAATGCATTCATTCCCTGACTCTGGATATTTTGTGAAGCTCACATGTGGCCTCGTGCGTGTGTGCGTGTGTGTGTGTGTGTGTGTGTGTGTGTGTGTGTGTGTGTGTGTGTGTGTGTCTTTAACTCACAAGCTGTTCCGACCCACACTCCACTCCTTTCATTACCCCACTGCCTCCCTTTGGAGAGCCAGGAGCTGCTGGCCCCGACCCACATGGGGAACTGCTTCCTTAGAACTCTTCCTTGAGGCTCTCTGCTGCATCCTGCCTGTCCCCAGGTGCACATCAAGACAGGAAACCACAAACGCTCCTAGGATGTTGATGAACAGAGGCAGCAAGAACATCTCTGTGAGCTCAGGCTGGGGCTCACCATCTCCTGCTCCACAGCTCCTGAGGCCACGCATCTGTCAGTAATTTTGCCTTCATAAATAGCTGTGCTTCCATTTGTTTGAAAGGCTGCCTGAGTGGGTGGATGGCCCCGGGCTCCCCATACCCTTCACACCAATTTCCTCCTGAAATGGTGCAGGACACCTGAACTTTACCAAATAAATGCAGTCTATGTTCCTGGGGAGCCAGAAGCAGAAGGGGGGCTGTGGATCATCTGCTCCAAAGGAGAGACCTACACCATCCCAAGCGACTGTGTTGCCTTCTCTCCTGCCTACCCTTCCCTTCTAGGAACCCACTAGTACGAGAGGTCCTCTACCCCATAGTCACAGGCTGGCAGCATGTCACAGCTGTACCTACTACCAGCTTTGTGTCTGCCAGTATTATGAGAGTCATGGTGGGGCTAGAGTGCCTGGGGCCAGGCTGGGATTGTGGCTGCTGTTTCTGGGTCTTCCTTGGGCCACCAGTCCTGGGACAGTGGTAAGGTGTGCCCCCGCCCCCACTGGTGGCTGGAGGAAGCCATTCATCATCCTTGAGATCTGGCTGCTGGTATGTTTATCTGCAGGAAGGAAATGAAGTCTTTTCATCTCTTCCCAACGGCATCTGGCCCACTCACTCTCCAATCTGTCAGCCAAGGGAATTTTAAATAATGTGCCGCTCTCTGTCCGTACCTGGTTTTTGTCTTTGGAGTTCTGTGTGCCTCACTCCCTGGGTGTCTCCAATTATTGCTGCTTCCTCCTGGAGATAAATTCTGTCATACATTTATTTCTTGTTAGAGCAAGAGGTTGAATTTAGAGGTCTGTCCCAGTAGCACAAGCTGGACAGGCCGTCACTGAACAGAGCGAGCTATGTAAACCTTGGGGCTTATTGGGTGCTGGCGGGGATGCCCTACTGGGTCTACAAAGCCACCAACCTGAAGAGCAAAGGAACACCATTGCTTCTCAAAGTTTCCAAACAGAAACAATCAGTAGAGTGTGGTGGAAGGAACTAGTCACCCGTACTGGTCTGGATACCCTTGCCCTTTAGCCAAGGGCACCTTCTAGATCATGGGGCATTGGACCTCCAGTCTTCTCTAGGGAGGTGATCAGGAACGAGACCATAGGGCAAATGAACTCTCCATCCAGCTGTCTTCACATCTGTCTACCAATCATCAACCCACCCATTCACTAGTCATCCATTCACCCATCCAACTGTCTACCTAGCTATCTTTCCATCTGTCTGTCCACCCATCCACTCACCCATTCACCAGCCATTTTTCCATCCACTCATTCATTTACTTGCCCATTTGTTCATCTGTCCATCCAGCATCCATGGCATCTATATACTTAATAATCCATCCTTCTTCTCACCCATCCATTCATCTACTCATCAATCTTCCCACCCACCTACCTCTCCACGCTCTTCCTCTCATATCCAACCCATTTATCCATCTATCCATGCAGCCATCCAGCCATGCTCCAAGAACTTATTGCCTGTCCCAGGAGTGGTGTGCATGCTGTGGGTCATGTGATGACAAGGATAGCCCCTGCCCATGGGGTGCTGACCGAATGAGTGGAGGCAAGGAGGGATTAGAGGGTGATATATGAAGAGGAAATTGAGGTATTATGTAACTGAGAGCTAAGTAGACCATCCTGGAGTAGAAATGGAGTGAAGGAAATGATGTCAATAAAGTGAAGAGCAGAGGGGAGCGTCTCAGGCCAGGATCAGATCTGGGCTGGACAAGCAGGAGCCTGGAGGGGTTACAGGCTGCTTCCCATGGTAGCCTGAGCAAAGCTCTGTACTTTACCAGCTGTGATGAGGCTGGGACAAGGGGCTCCTGGCCTGCCCCACAGGCTGGAGTTGGACAGAACCACATCCTCTCTGAATCAGGGAGTCCAGAAAGGGATGGGCTGCAGCTGTGCAGAGACAAGGTAACCAGAGACAAGGGCAGCCTCAGGTGTAGCCCTTAAGGAGATGAGGTACTCACCTTTTACACCTGTCTCCTAGATAGCGTCTCTTTTGAGTCCCTGTCCATCTCTCCTGATTCTGTGCGGCTCACTGCCTGGATGACCACCAAACTCAGGGGTGGCCAACACCTGCCATACTTGCTGTCATCAGAGACCAGGGGACAGCCATGAGAGTGTGTAAAATGCTGGCCCTAGGTCAACATGACACTGCAGCTGATAGAGCAGCTAGGGGAGGACCCATCCAGCCCTGGAGAGTTGGGCTCCCTCTCCCATAACCTGGCATAGTCACACAAGTCCCATACCTCTGCATGCCTGGGAACACGGAGAGAATAAGCTGAGCTCCCAGACAGTATACAGACTTAGAACATGTCTGCTACCCTGGCCTCAGATGGCACCTCACCAACTTCTTGCCCAGCACATGGCCCCATAGGCTGTCATCCCTGACAGTCCAGCAGCCATGAGGCTCTATGCTCAGGAGATGAAAGCACCTCAGCTCCTTAATGACATGACCTCAGTGCTCCTTGAGTGGCAGATGCTCAGGGTCAGAGCGAAGGCTGGGCTTGAACATAATGACTTGAATGTAGCTCTGTTCTAGTGAGGAACTGCTGTCTCAGGAGACAGACCAGAGTATGGGAAAGAGCTAAGCAGGGGACTGTCAGAAGGTCAGGCCTCAATACTGTAACAATACCAGGAGGGACCACCAGCTCCTCCAGAGACACTCTCACTCACTATCTAGTCATCTTGGGAGACCCTGACTTGTCTCTTAGCATGCAAGCCCAAGGCAACAATACCTCTGCCTCAAAGAGAAGGGGCCTGGGCTTAGAGAATGAGAATCAGTGTCTTAGGCAGTGGGGGCAGGAGAGAAAGGGTTCCCCACTACAGCTGACCTTCTGTGGAAGGCGGAGTGAAGGATAGGCACTCTTCTGATAGTCTTGCCTGCCTTCTTCCAGGTGAATGTGCAAGGACCCTTGTGGCAGAGCACCACTGTGGGAGCATCCCTATGGCAGAGCACCACTGTGGGAGGACTCCTATGGCAGAGCACCACTGTGAGAGGACTTCTGTGGCAGAGCACCACTGTGGGAGGATTCCTGTGGCAGAGCACCACTAGGGGAGGACTCCTGTGGTAGTGCACCACTGTAGGGTGATCCCATGGCAGTTCTGAAGGTCAGAGGTCAAGGTCATGATGTAGTTAGGAACCGGCTGGCCTGGAAGGATCTGCCCAGGTCTCACCTGGCTCCATAGTGGCAGAGATCCTATCATCAAGTCTGCCTGTCTATCTGTCTGTTTGCCCCTTCTAGGGGACTAGCAGCCATATGGGATCAATGCCACTCTGTGTGTTGTGACATCATCCTGATGATGGTCCCATTCTGGGATGCTGGGGCCTAGGACTGAACAATGAGAACCCACTGTTCTAGTGTGCTTCCTGTTGCTATGACAAACATTGTGGCTGAAAGTGACTGGGGAGAAAAGGGTTTATCTGACTTACAGGCCTCAGGCCATCACTAAGGAACGAACATAAGGCAGGAATAGAGGCAAGAATTGAAGTCAAGGCCATGGATGGATGCTGCTTACTGGCTTGTGTCTCCTAGTCTGTTCAACCTGTTTTCTTATATTCAGGACCACCCACTTAGGGATGGTCACCTACAGTAGGCAAGGTCCTCCCACAGTGATCACTAATCAAGAAAATGTCCTGTCCCACAGACTTGTCCACAGGCCATTCACAGGCCAGTTCCTCAGTTGAGGCCTCCTCTTCTCAAGTGACTGGAGTTTGTATTAAGTTGACAAAAACTAACCAGCTCACTGGGGAAGGAGCAGGACTCGGACTATGACACCTGCTGAGTTCCTCTTAGGATGAATCAGAGCTCAGGCTCTGAGAACTGGCCTCTCTCATCCCAACCCTTCCTTGAACTGGACCTGGACACTCGGCTCTTGGCTATTGATAACAACAGTTTCTGTGGCCTCCTGGAGCTGTCTTACAGGTGCCTGGAAGATGCTAAACCCTTTGGGGCACTAGGCCAGGTGCTTGCCTAGAAGAGGTAGGCTGGGGACAGGCCATCAGCAGTACCTTCTACCTGCCTAACTGCCACCCAGTCTCCCACAGGCAATTCCCAGAAGCCTTAGTCTTTGGGCTTTCCCAGTGTCCATAGTTCTAGGAACCAACTCAAGGACACTGTTCCCCAAGAGACTCTAGACTAAGTTGTCCCTTCCTCTTCCTACTGTTTGGGCAGGTGCAGCCCCGCCTAGAGGCTCTGGGGTCAGAGCCAGCCAGGCCCTGTCACACTGAGGAACTGGGCCCTGCCTGTCCCAAAGGTCCCTGAACTACTCGAAGGAAGACAGCAATGTCAGAAGATGAGAAGAACACTTTGCGGGGCTGCCCACTAGACACATGGCTTGAGTGTCTCACCAAGGCTCCGTATGGAAACCTCAGCCCCATACCGTGTTAATAGAGGGCTGGCTGGGGACCCTAGACACTAGTAAGTGCTGAGAGCTTTGTGGGGTGTCTGGCTCTCTCTCCAGGTGATACTGAGCCCCCCACACAGGACCCTGCAGACTGCATGCTTGTCAAGTGGCCCTCACACAGGTGGCCTGGACCTCATTCAGGATGAAGGGAGTCTTGTTCTTTAAGAACATCAGTCTCAGGTATTCTGATGAACCGACAGGAAGCAGTGACCAGGTTCACCAAGGTCTCACTTCCCACGCAAGAGGTCATCTGAGTCCCCCTCTGGCACCACTTCCTGTTACACTTGCTTCTCGGTACCCAACACACAGAACTCTCCACCCCCAGGGCTTTGTCTACACTGTCGCCTTCTCTGTTCTGGTTACTCCCTGGAGGCAGCCCTGTCGGGAAGCCCTGGATGTCCCCAACCCACTGTGCTGAGGACAGTGCAGTCCCTCTGCCTAACACTCAGTTTCCCTCAATGTGTCAGCCTTCCTTGTAGGCTGCAGGATCAGCAAGGACTGTGGGAACCCTGGCTCTGGCCCCTCAGCCAAGTGACTCAAGGACATAAACCACAAGCAGTACAGGTCTGTCCCAACCCTCAGTCTAGATGAATACCAGGGAACTGCATTCATCACCATGCAACTGAATCCCTCCCAGACCTGGAGGTCAAAGGGCACCAGTCTCCCAGAAATGGGTGGTGCTAGGCATGGAGGCTTCCAGAGGGGGACTTCATTCCTGACCTGTCCTTGATACAAAGGCTCTGCCTAATGTCTATTGGCTGCAGGATCCACAGGGCCCCCATGTAGAACCATGCCTCCCTTATAGAATCTTTTTTTTGTTTGTTTGTTTTTGTTTTTGTTTTTTTGAGACAAGGTTTCTCTGTGTAGCCCTGCCTGTCCTGTAACTCATTCTGTAGGCCAGGCTGGCCTTGAACTCAGAAATCCACCTGCCTCTGCCTCCCAAGTGCTGGGATTAAAGGCGTGCACCACCACCGCCTGGCTTTTTCAATTTTTTTTTTTTTGTCCCTTCTAGAATCTTGTGGATATAGGGTCATTTCCACTCCCAGGCTGAGTCCTGCCTCTTCTCATTCTCTCTGGCCACTGGGCTTTATTCCTTGAAGGACAAAAAGGTCATTTGATATTTGACTGACAGTAACAACCGCAGAACCTGAAAAGCCAAGGTCCTATGAGGACAGAGGTGCCAGGTCTCCCCATCCAGAGAGTTGGGATGCACAGAGGACTAACAGCATCTCCCTCTCTGTGTATCCTAGGGTATGCAGGCCACCACTGCTGGCCTCCTGCCTCCAAAACACTGTTTATACTGATGATGCTGACCTTCAAATGTCCCCCACTCTCCCTTCAGCCAAGATTTAGAAGTGCCATTTTGTCTCCAAGCTTCTGCTGACCTCACAGAACCTGTTGCTGCGAGGAGGGGCAGGTGTGAGCATAGGAGCTGGGAGGTGCAAGTTCAAACCCTGCAGCCAGGGTGGCCATAGGCCCCCAGAGCTGCGACTCTGAGGAACAGGGTAAGGAAAGGAGAGTATGAGCCCTGCCTTCCTGGGGAATGTGGGTCTGCAAGAGCAACTGAAGAGATGCTGCTGTGGAAGCTGCCTGCCAAGATGGATTCCAGGAGGGCAAACCTAGAAGAGGAGGAGTTACCCAGAAAGAAAGCAGCTGAGTCAGAAGGGAGGACTCACCCTGAAAAGGACTCACTCTAGGAGAGGGGGACCTGTGCCAGGAGGAAGTACTCACTCTAGGGGAGGACCTGTTGGGGAGGACTCACCCTGAGAAGGACCCACTCTAGGAGAGAGGGACCTATGTCAAGAAGTAGTACTCAATTTAGGGGAGGACTCACTCTAAGGAGGACTCACTCCAGCTTATGTTAGGAGGGAGGCCTCACCCAGGGGAGGAGGATCATGGTGAAGAAGAGGGATACAACCAGGAAGGGGAACCAAGCTGCTGGCCTTCACATCAGTAGGGAGGGGATGCTGTCCAGGCAGCTTGGTGATGACACTGAGGCCCTGCCCAAGAGCCCTGGAGGAGTGTGCGCACAAGGAACTATACTGCGCAAGTGTGGGCCAGCATGAGTGTATACTGGGAGGTATGTGGCCATGCCAAAACATGTAGCATGGCAGGATAGGAGGCCAGTCAGACACCTAGGTGGGCCTGGATGCCGCAGCACAGAGCCTCTGATATCTTTGCTGTGGTTTGTGCAGACAAAGTCCCTGTGGCCAGGATGTTGTGGGGTCCCTTCTGGAGTTTTTGAGAACTAGGGAAGGGGCTGAGAACTGCCTGGCAGACTCTGGGGAGTTGGTCTTTGGGCTCTGGGCACTAGGACAGCTAAGTCCCCAGGGAAGCGAATGTGAGGGCTGCTGCTGCCCCCTGGTGGCGAAGCGCGCCTATTCCTGCCTATTCCATGCAGCTGCCCTTTGGGAACTGTTGGATAAGTATTCAAGGTAAGGCCTTCCTAGTGTGGCTTTGTGATCTGGAACAGTAGTACAGGTCATCCCCCTCTGAGGCAGGGCCTCGGCCTGGTCACAGAGAGGACCTGAGAGTCCCAGTTTGCCCTTGTCACTTGCCAGATTTGAATCCATCCCTCCCCTATGTCCCACAATCCTCCTCTTTACAGTTGAAAGGAAACTGAGACCCATGGCAGGGCTGTCCCTAACCTCCAGTATCCAAGAGCCACCTCATTCCTAATCCACTTCTTGCAGTGCTTTATACTTTGGGGGACCTGGAACCTTGTCTGTGGTGGAGGCATGTGGGGGAGCCTGGGAAGGAATGGGGTCACCAGCCTGCATGCAGCCTTCCGCCCCACAGAGGACACTTTGCCTCTGGTACTACCAGAAGCCAAAATAGATGATTTGCTTTGAAACACTGTGTAGAACTAAGGCAAGAGCTAAGGGCAAGGAAGTGTGGGCTCCCAGAGGAAGACAGCTCAGCGTAGGCAGGGAGGAGCCTGGCTGGTGAACAGCAGTCTTTAAAAAGACCAAAGAAGCCGGGCGGGCTATGGTGGTGCATGCCTTTAATCCCAGCACTTGGAGGCAGAGGCAGGCAGATTTCTGAGTTCGAGGCCAGCCTGGTCTACAGAGTGAGTTCCAGGACAGCCAGGGCTACCAGTTCAAAGGCCCTGGGGCAGAAAAGAATCTGGCATACATTTGTAAGGCATTTTTTTAAGAGCTCCCAGTGGAGTTGAGGATGTAGCATAGTTGTAGAGTGCTTGCCTAGCATTCACAAAGTCCTGGGTTCGATTCTCAGCATCATACAAAGCAGGGATGGTGACACTGGCCTGTAATCCCATCACTTAGGAGGTAGAGACAGGAAGATCAGGAATTCAAGGTCAGCTTGAGCTGCATAGCAAGTTTGAGGCCATCCTGGACTATATGAGAAAGAGAAAAACGATGGGGAGGGTATGTGCTAGGGTGAAGCCATAGATAGGCGACCTAGGGGATTGAGAAGCTGGAGGGAGAGGGGAAGCAGAGAGGATCTGACCTTGGGGCTGAGAGTCTCTGGAGTGGAGTGCCACTGAGCATGACTGGTTCTGGGTGGGGCAACTTATGAATCATTTTATTTGAGCTTGCTGAAGTCCACCTCCCACTGAAATTCTCAAAAGAAACCACCATTTGCTCCTGAGATCTGACCCTTGACAGCCCCCAGCTGAGCTCATTCTGCTGGAACCAGTTTCTAAGATATGGCTATTTGGGCCAGCCCAATGGTTCCTCTGGTAAAAGTGCTTGTGGCCAAGACTAATGTCCTGAACTCATCCCTGAACCCACAAGGTAGAGAAGGAGAAGCAGTTCCTGCTGGTTGTCCTCTGGTTTCCACACTCACACTCTGCTCACTCTCACACTCAAACACACACACACTTGCATACACACATCACAAACACATCACAAACACACACACTCATTCACATGCACACTCATTCAAACACACTCATACAGATTCACATGTTCACACCTCTCGTACACACACACTCATTCACATGCACACTCGCTCCTACAAACTCATGCTCATTCTCTCTCTCTCTCTCTTTCTCTCTCTCTCTCTCTCTCTCTCTCTCACACACACACACACACACACACAATCATTTTTTTCAAATGAGGCTGGAGAGATGGCTCAGCAGCTAACAACTCACACTGCTCCTGCAGAGGACCTGAGTCTGGTTCCCAGCACCCACAGAAGCTCACCAACTGCCTGAAAGTTCAGCTCCATGGGGCCTAATGACCTTGTCTGGCCTCCTCAGGCACCTACATGCTGTGCATATGTGTACACATAGCTTAAAATAAATATTTTAAGGAAAAACGAACAAACAAAATACACTGCTACTTTTAAGGAGGTTTAGCACCTTGTTAAAATGCAGTTTTGCCGTGGCAGAGCCTCTGGTACTTTCTCAGCCCTCACGTCTCTGCCCTGCTCCCTAGCATAGATGGGGCTAGCTGCTTCCCATGCCCTGGCTGCTCCTGCCCTGCACTGGCCCTGGTGTCTAGATGGCTCCTTCCCTCTCTTCACACCAGTAAACCTTCTGCCAGGGCTGGGTCAGGTTTGGGAAGGCCACCACAGACTGAGTTCAGGTTGTGGAAGACTTGAGAGCTGAGGCCACATCACTGTCCCCAAGAAAAAGCCAGTTTCCACAGGCCAGGGATAAGATTGTGAAGTTCTCATGACTACATTCATAGGGATGTGGCTTCTTATAGATGAGGAAACCAAGGCACAGAAAGATGAATCAATGCAGCCCTGCCTCTGGGAGGTACCCTCCAACCTGAGTAGGAGTCCTGACCCACAGCCCTTGCCTCACAAGGCAAGGCACAGCAGGTCACACACAGGCATTATCTACCCCCTGACCTTTCTAGCTCTCATTTGTGTGAAGACCAGAGGTTGAAACGGGCTTCTTCCTCAGCATCCACCTTGTTACCAAGGCAAGGTATCTCTCTGTGACCCTGAAGCTCGCCAGCTTGCCCAACCTAGCTGGCCAGCTTGCTCCAGGATGCCCTGCCTTGGCCTCCCAGCTGCTAGGGGTACAGACAGGCATCATGTGTGCCTGGCTTTTCATGAGAGTACAAGGGACCAGGCCCTGGTCCTCACACTCACACAGCAAGTATGTTCTTTCCTGGGCAATGTCTCCAGCACCTCCATCTCTCAGCTTTCTTTTCGTTTGTCTCGGTTGTTAGCTTTGTTTTGAGATATGCCTGACTCTGTACCTCTGTGACCTAGAACTCACTATGAAAGCCTTAAACGGGTGGCAGTCCTCCTGCCTGAGCTTCCCCAGTGTCAGGGTGACAGGAGTGAGCTGCCTCTAATTCTACACAGCCTGGGTGCAGTGACTTCCAGTGTTTGATTGACAGGTAATTCTTCCTCATCTGAGGGAATGGAGAATATGTTACCTCTGATCTCTCTGTCCCCAGCACCCAACACAAACCTGGCCTGTGTCCTGTGCTCAGTTGGTTTGCCCACACTGAGGCAAATGAAGGAAAGTGCAGGGGACACTCACACCCTGCTGTGTGACTGGACCTCTCATCATTCTTGAAGAAGAGGGCTTTAATGACAGCAGTGAGTGCCTGAGGTATGGCTACCAACCACCTTTTTACTCTACCGTCAGCTTTCCCAGCTTCTTTCCCTTTTGCCTTGACTACCAGGAAGCTCCCATCCTGTGTACAACCAAGGGCTGAATTATCACTTATCTCTCCTCCCAGGCTTCTCTGCTCTCCTTCCTGCCTCTGGCTCTGCCACCTCTGAGGCAGACAGGAAGGGAGGGGAGGGGAAGCCACACCCCCTCTCGTGATTGCCCACCTGGGCCTCCCTGTACCTCCAGGAGCCAGCTCCAGCCTCTGTCAAGGCCATGCAGATAAGATCAGAACTGATAAGGGCCCCATTGACCCCAGAGAAGGCGATAGGGCTTTCCCCACACTCTCCTGGCACCGGGCTTGCTTGGGAATAAAAATACCAGGTGTGGGTGGGTGTGAAACTCCAGAGAGACTTCCCAGCCTGGCACCACCTGGTCAGGACACCTCTCAAAGTTAAGGAGTGACAGGAACTTCCAGCCAGTCCCCACCCAGTGGGAGAGGTGGCCTTGGAAGCCAAAACAGGCTGGGTCCCTCAATCTATCCCTCTTCTTCAACATCTGCCAAGCCTCACTTTTTCTGTCTGTAAAGTGGGATGACCCCGCAGCCCAGGCTCCTTGAGAGCCCACAGGAGGTGCTGTGAATGATGTTGTCAATGCTGCCATGCTCTCTCTCTCTGTCTCTCTCCCTCCACACACCCCCACCTCTCTTGGATTTACTGGCTCCAGACAGCTCCCATTCCCCCAAACAACACTAAACACTGTTCACACTGTGCCTTTCTCAACTGGTGACACTCAGTCCCTGGTGGGGACTTCTGGATCCAGGCTTTTCAGCTTCTAGAGGAGACCATGCCAAGCTGACAGTGAGGCAGGTCTTCTGCCAGAGGGCCCTTTGCTGGAGGGCAGTGGCTTCTTACCTTCTCTGTCCCCATACAAGCCCTGAGGCTTTGAAGGGCTCATTTCTCCTCAGTTATGTTTTCTGACTTCTGCCCTCAGGTCTTAACAGGAGGAGCCTTGGAAAGGCCAAGCCTGAGTCTGCTCCCTTTTGCTTCCATCACACGAGCCAATATCCCCACTCATACAGGAGCCCGGCTGCACTGTCCTCCAGCAATGCCCTCTGCGGGTGTGGTGGTCCAGGCTCCAGCTGCAGAGAGGGGGTCTAGCTCAGATCCTGCTACCCAGCAGCTCACCCTATGGTCTTCCCTGCCAATGAATAATGCTACCTATGTCTTGTGGACCATAGGAATGGTCACAGTAACCATTCTCTACATCCAAGGGACAGATTGTGGAAGCCCTGGTGTGGACCCAGGCCTCCAGGCCTTTACTTTCTCCCTGTGTGTGGATCCAGGAATCTTGGCCTGAGCCGAGGGATGCAGTTGCAGTTTCCAAGGATGACCTCCAGTGGGCAGCACAGACTCCCTCTCTGCCACATAGGGCTCCTTCCCTTCCCCTACCTGGAACTGGAGTTACCCCCAGGGAAGGCAACCCACAGACTGGGATTTCTTTCCAGTTGGACCTCCCAGCTGCCACATACTTTCCTGCCGTTCACTGCTGGGGTTGCCCAACCTCAGAGGTGGGACACTGGGGAGGTGATAGGGATCCAGGCTGGGTGGAGCGTGGAGCAGCGAGGGCCTAACAAGTAGTCCTGCCTGGAGCAGGTGTGTGGCACCATGGAGGTGCTAAAAAGGAGCGGGGGAGGGGGAGACCTGGTAGGAGGCCAAGATATGTGCTGGGCTCTCACTAAGGTCTGGAGCCTGTCTGAGCATGAGCTTCCCCTACTCTACACAGGGACTTGGGGGAGAATCCATAGGCCCTAGGCACCCCAGCTGATTAGGGTGTCTGCTGCTGGCCTTGGAATGCTGGGATCTACCCAGGAGGCTCATCTGGAAATGTGGTACAGGGACCCAGCCAGCAGCCGCACAGCAAGCAACCCACTCACTTGTGCTACTGCACAGGCCCACGGCAGAAAGGCCCCAACAAGGGCATCGTCGCAGTGACCGTAGTGCTAGTCACTGATGCAAACACAGCCATCTCCTCGCTAGCCCCACAGCTCATGAAGCTGTGGATTGCAGTGCAAGCCAGGCCTGCTTCATGCTATATGTGGTGTGAGCTCCCTGCCAGCGTGAGCTCCATCAGGTGTTAGCTGCTACTCCCTCCTCCTCAGGGTCATGAAACTGGCAAGAGACACAGCTGTGACCTCTCTTCAGCAAGGCCCTGTTCTACTCTAAAGTTTTTGCAAGGGCTCCCCGGTGCCCTGAGTGAGCTGGGGCTGGGGCTTCATAAAACCGCTTTGTCCTTCGTGAACCCACAGAGCATGCTCAGTGAAAGTAGCTAGGGCTCTGGAGGGACACGGAGTTGGGATGCCAGCTGTTTGGACTCTGAGCCAGGCTCAGGGCTAAGGAGGAAGGGTGCTAGCCACACCCCGGAGCTAAGCCAGCACGGTGCAGCCGGAAGCTTGCCTGGGTGTGTGCTGTGCCCACACATTCTGAGGAGGAATATTTCTTCCTCTGATATGCATTGAGCACCAACTGTGTGCCAGGTATCATTGAGAATGACTAAGACCCAGGTTTAGCACTCACACAGGGTCCCAGCCCAGGCCAGAGGCTGGAGGGCATGCTTCTATGCTCCCAGTGGGAGATATGGCTCAAGATAGCAGTAAAAAGTCCACGTGGAGACCCCATGGTATCTCTAGAAACTATCAGAGTCTGCCACAGGGTCCCTCCGGGCTGTCTCTCTGCTCCTAAGTACAGGTACCTTCTCCTCCAGGTGCCATGTCAGAAGAAGGCTCAGCCACCAGCCCTCTGCCAGAGCAGGGACACTGGGTCCCCTTCCAGGAGTTCCCTACCTTGCTTTTCCACCCCCTAAAGCTAACTCTCCCCTTACCTCATACTGGCTGGTTTTATGTGAACTTGACACAAAGTAGAGCCATCTGAAAGGAGGCAACCTCAATTAGTGATGCCTGTGAGGCATCTTCTCAATTAGTGATAATGTGGGGAGGGCTCCGCCCATTGTGGGTGGGGTTAGCCCTGGGCAGGTGGTCTTGATTCTACAAGAAGGCAGGCTGAGCAAGCCACAAGGAGCAAGCCAATAAGCAGCACCCCTCCGTGATCTCTCATCAGCTCCTGCCTCCAGGTTCCTGCCCTCTTTGAGCTCCTGCCCTGCCTTCCTCAGTGATGAACTATGGTGTAGAAGTGTAAGGCTGAATAAACCTTTTTCTCCCCGGTGTGCTTTTGTTCGTGATGTTTCATTATAGCAATAGTAATCCTGACTAAGACATAACTATACCACAGCTCCCCTGGTCCAGACCCCAGCATCTCCCTGTCTCGCTGTGTTCAGCTGGGTTAAGATGCCTTCCCCCTGTAGCCCCAGAGACTCCTGGAGGCAGCTGCAGTCGCAGCTCTCCATCACCACCTGTCAACCACAGCAGAAAACCACTGCTCCCTGGCTCTGCAACCCCTTGTCCTCCCTGCGTCTCTCTGCCTTCCTTCACGCTGCTTCCAGCTCCAAGAGTAAAAATATCAAGGCTTCCCACTGCTCTGGCCTTTGGGTGTGACCTTCTCTCCCAAATGCCTCTGGTGATGTGGAGAGGACAGCTTCGTCTCCCTTCCTCCCAGGCACCTTCTAGGGGGTGCTAGAGGAGACGTGATGGACCTGGGTGGCCCCAAGATGGTGCCAGTGTCATGGGGCTGAGCAGCACCCTCACCCACACCTAGCCCTCGGGCTACTCCTTCCTTTGGCCCAAGGTCAGGCACAGCCACTGGTTGGCTTCTGCTGGCCAGGTGTGGGGCAGGCTGGAGGAGGTACAGGGTTTCCCAGACAGTGAGAAGGCTCAGTAGCTCTCCCTGCTGGAGTTGGGGACTGCTCAGCTGATTCATTCTGAAATGAGGACAGTGGTTCTGATGCCCTTGTCTTGAGGGTGAGTAAGAGGTAGTCACAACCCCGTGAAGGGGAAGATAACCCTTAGATCTGCCCCTGGCAGCACAGGGTCAGCCTTTGGTCAGATCTGCCCACGAGCCTCCCCTGAACAGGATGAATCAAGTACCCATCCTTCTGCAGTGCTCCCAGCTCCCTATCATGGTACTTAGTAGGACAGTCACTCACATATCACAGAGAGGTTCCTGAGCCCTGGGGTCTTATCTTTGAGGGTCAGGGTGAGCTGAGGGAGGTGTGTCACAGCACCCTCTCCAGGGCTGAAGCTGGGGGGAAGGGGGAAATGGCCAGTGCCACATATCAGAGATATGGCTCATGCCCACTATCAGCCTGTCCAGAGGGAGTTCAGTCCCCAGGATCCTTAGTGTCCCGGCTAGGAGGGCAGCTGAGGTTCCTGGGTACCTACAGCCGTCACAGCCTGTTTAAGAGAGAAACCAAAGCTGGAGACAGGACTCCTACCAGAAGGCCACAGGGACAGCTTCCCATGGGAGCCAGTACTATCCCAGCCAACTGACCCAAAGGGAAACTGAGTTATGAAGTGTGAATTGACTCAGATCAGAGCTCATAGCCAGAGGTGACCAGTGAGGACCAGTCCAGGGCTGTGGCTCTGAGGCCCTGGTATGCACTGGTAGGACTCCCTGCTGCAGAGGGAGGTCCCAGTGGGTATGGAATGGGAGGGAGGTCCCAGTGAGTATGGGGTGAGAAGGAGGTCCCAGTGGGTATGGAATGAGAGGGAAGTCCCAGTGGGTATGGGGTGGGAGGGAGGCCCCAGTGGGTATGGAATGAGAGGGAAGTCCCAGTGGGTATGGGGTGGGAGGGAGGTCCCAGTGGGTATGGGATGGGGAAGACAAAGAGAAAGGAGAAACACTGAGACAGGAAGGCAGAGAGCCCAGAGCACTCTGAGAACTAAACGTCACTAGTTACTGGAACAGATCAGAGCCAGGCCTGTTGGTGCCTTGAGAGTGAGAGAGTAAGAGTGAGAGTGAGAGCGAGAAAGTGAGAGAGCAAGAGAGAGAGAGCAAGAGAGAGAGAGAGAAAGAGAGAGAGAGAGAGAGAGAGTCACACTGTCTGGTGGCTGGGGGTCAGTTTAGTAAGGCTTGAGGCCAAGGATCTTATGGGTCCTTATTCCCTGACTCCTAGGCTCAGGGTGTCACTTCTCCCCCAGTAGCTCAGGTGCCACCATGGCTAGACACATTGCTAGCAACATTGCCGACATGCACATTGTGAGTCAGAGGTCTGTCCCTCCAGGAACTACACTAGAGAGCGAGCCTCAGGGGTTGGGCACCTACTGCTTGCTGAACATACCCTGGGGAAGGTAGGAGCAGGCCATGCAGCCACTACCTGGATGCCTTTGGGGACCTGGAGAGAGGCTTGGAGGGTCCCATTTGAACTCTGACTCTGGTGCAGACTTACAGAGTGACAGCCATACCAAGTGACACTGCCTGACCCATGACGTTACCTCAGGTCCATCTTCACTCTCAGGATTCAGTCTCTGCTCTTACATGGGAGTAGTGACTCTAACACACACACATGCACACACACATACACACACACATCTCTTCCTTCCCTGTGACCTGGCAGCTTTCACTGTGGACAATGTGCCACACAGCCTCCCTGCTATCTGTGTAGATCACAGGATGGGACAAAGATGAAGGACATGCTCAGTCTGTGGAAGGGACTCAGCAATGTTTACACAGAAAATGACACACACACACACACACACACACACACACACACACACACACACACGCACACACATGCCTTAACCTGGTACAGAGATAACATCCTGAACTCTATGTTCCTTTGATCTCAGACTGGAGTCCCACCCTGGTCCCAAACACCATATCCACACTGTCTGGAGCCCACAGAGGCAGTGGGACTCCAAGGGGTGGCTACTGCAGTTGGTACGAGGCAGGCTGGGCTCTGATTCCTGAACCCTTGCCTGAGGAAAGCATCCAATGGTCAATAGCCTCTTGGATCTCTCTCATGGTTCCCTGCCTTCAATGCCCCTGACCTCCTAGTCATACCTTACCCACACTAGGCTCCTGCCACAGGCCCTTTGCACACACTACAACCAGGATCAACATAGCTACTCCCCCACCACTGCCCCCTGCAAGCCTATTTACTGTCAGGAATATCTCAGCTTGAGCATGTTCTACTCCAGGGACTGGCAGGCTGCAGCCTTGGGGCTAAGGCAGACACACATGGGGAAGAGATAGCTTTAAGTGGTTAGAAACAAATCAGAAGGATATTTCATAAAAACTTTAAGTGATGCTGAATTCAAATCTAGCATCCCTTGGTACAGAGTGACACAAAACTACCATTCCTTTTTTTTTTTGTTGGTTTTTCAAGACAGGGTTTCTCTGTGTAGCCCTGGCTGTCCTGGAACTCACTCTGTAGACCAGGCTGGCTTCGAACTCAGAAATCTGCCTGTCTCTGCCTCCCAAGTGCTGGGCTAAAATTGCCATTCCTTTACATCATGCACAGGACGGCTCTCCTGCTACAGGAAATAGGTGCATAAGCATATCAAGACCAAGAGATCCCACAAACCTGGGAAACTCCTGCTCCATGTGCTCCTCCAAGGTGTGGCATTAGAGCTCATCTTCCCCAGGGCTGAGCAGATGGACTGTCACAGCTGTGGATCCCAGGCAGAGTTGGGGGGCAAACACACTTGTCATTGAGTTCCTCCAGGAGACCTCATGGCTGACTACCTAGGCTCTGGATTTGAGTCTCAGTTCTGTGACCATTTCCTGTCTCCATTAACCCCAGTCCTCACACTTATTTCTCTGATAGCTGGACCCTGTAAGTCAAGGCACACACAGTGTGTAGGTGGTGCCTGGCCCCTGGTGAGGCTCCAGACCAGCACACTCTTATCTGAGCCCAGCATATCTGCTTCCAGCAAGTGGGGCTCTGATATCAAAGACCAGGCCAGCAGCCCCTTCCCTTCCCCTTCAACTGCCTCACAGCTCAGCAGCACACACTCTTGCTGGGTGATAAGAGCCACCCAGCTAGCTGATCTCCCTGCTTCTGTTGTCCTGTATGCTCTCTGTTGTCCACCCTACCTCAGCACATCTTTTGTAAACCAAATCAAATCTCATCTCTCTTGAAGAAGCCTCAGCCTCCAGCCCATGCGCACCAAAGCCAGTGGCCATCCAATGGCCAGCGATCTTCCAATCTCTCTCATGGATTCTCAACCTCCAACTCAATACCTCTGACGTCTTTTATTTGCCAATCTTTGCCTGCACCAGGCTCCTGCTCCAGGCCTTCACCCATGGCTCCACAAGACCTCCACATCCCTAGGACTGGATCTTGCTAGGCCTTGGCTGTCCTCTGGGCCTCAGTTTCTCCTCATGTGAAATGGGTGTAAGACACAGTCCCACAGTCTTGCTGAAGGGCAATAAGAAACACAGGATGTGGCAATATCAAGAGTCCAATACGCAGCCGGTGTGGGATGGTTCCTGTGGCATTCACAGAAGATTCCAGAAGTTCTCAATAGGTTCCTGCTGAAGCAGCCAGCGGTGACCAGCTGAACCCCAAGTCTGAGGTCTGGAGAGAAGTTCCTAATGCCACCCCTTACCTAAACCTTACCTACCACCCAGCACCTTGCTTCCCCACTGGGTCCTTGATCGCACGCACCCAACACACAGCGTGAGGGAGCTTGGCAGCCACAACAGAGACTCTGAAGACTAAGTCAGGCTCAGTGCTGCCCCTGAACAGTCTGCACTGCGACAAATGCTTGCCGCTTCACCTCTGTGAGCTGTACTTATCTTCCATGGGGTGGTGGGAGGGAGGAAAAGCTGGGTGGCTGTTTTGTTTGTTTGGATTTGAGGCAGTCTTTTTGCGGGGGTTCAAGACAGGGCTTCTCTGTGTAGCCCCAGGAGAGAAAACATGTTGTTAGTCATCAGATTCATCTCTTCTGTGCCCCAAGAATGTGTGCTAGGCACACCATGTCCTAGACAGACAACAAACAATCTGAGTATAGATAGCTGCTAAGTTCCCTCATGCTGTGTGCTGAGTGTGTGCGATCAAGGACCCAGTGAGGTCAGGGAGTTGGTGGTGCACGCCTTTAATCCCAGCACTTGGGAGGCAGCAGCAGGTGGGTTTCTGAGTTCGAGGCCAGCCTGGTCTACAGAGTGAGTTCCAGGACAACCAGGGCTATACAGAGAAACCCTGTCTCAAAAAACCAAACAAACAAACAAAAAGAAGAACCCAGTGGGGAAGCAAGGTGCTGGGTGGCAGGTAGGGTTTAGGTGACCCCCAGGGGTGGCATTAGGAATTTCTTTTCAGACCTAAGGCTTGGGGCTCAGCTGGTCACTGCTGGCCGCTTCAGCAGTAAACTACTGAGAACTCCTGGAACCTTTCGTGAATGCCACAAGGGCCATCCTGCACTGGCTGCATATTGGACTCTTGACATTGCCACCTCCTGAGTTTCTGAGCCCTCCAGCAAGACCATGGGACTGTGGTCTTATGCCCATTTCTCTCTCTCTCTCTCTCTCTCTCTCTCTCTCTCTCTCTCTCTCTCTCTTTCTCTCTCTCTCTCTCTCTCTCTCCTCTCTTTCTTTCTCTGACAGGACCTGCTAGCAACAAGGGGTATGACATAGGCCAGAAGCTCCAATAGACAATAAGAAATGATCAATGGGCTGGCAGAGCTCACCAGGTCCTTTCTGATCACCTCACCTGCAAAAGTCCTAGCGACCCCGGTCCATCCCTACACCAAAGTGGCCTCTGTTCCCATCACCCACATGGAGTTCCCACAGCCCAAAGCCACTGAGCTGGGACTGGCATGGCTCCAGGACATTTACAAGCTGTCCCCACGACCAGGCACCTTCAGAGAAGCCAACTGCCTTGTAAAAGCATAAAGCAGTGACTGGCAGTGAGGGGCTGGAGATAAGGCCTGACCATCAGATAAGCCAGCAGCACTGGCCTCCAGGCTTGGCCAGGCCCAGGATGCAGTGGGGCCAGACCAGGCGTGGACTTTCGAAAGAATGACAGATAAGGGGACAGAGCTGGAGACAGGGGTGGGGCCTACAGAAGAGGTGTTGGATGGGGGTCTGAGTGGGGGACCTTGAAACCTGGTGACCCAGCTGGGCTTGGGTCAGGTGGGTAGACAGCCCTGGGTGGGGGGTGGAGTTGTGGCTTGTATCTTGCTGGATTGAGAGGAGGGAGAGCAAGACCAGAGCCTGTGTGACTCTGGATTCTGTCTGTCCTCTCTCCAGAAACCCTTGCCCCCATCAGCTCTGATGAGTACCCCCATCTCTGAGGGAGCCCAGGGAAGGAGAGGTTACCATATTTTTCTGCGCTCTGACCTGTGCCATGCTGAGGAAGGCCTACCTGTGTAGACAGAAGTCAGGATTCATTCTCTCCAGGGACTCAGAGAAGGTGGAGGTCTCCTCCTGAGAAACCAGGGTAGGAGGAGATGCTATCTTTAGGGGTCCTAAGCAAACTGCCCTCCAGGCAAAGCTCTGATGATGAGGTCCTGTGTAAACATCGGTAGATGGGACCAGTAACTGAGGTCCCACCTTGCTGAAATCCCAGCACCTGCTCCTGGGTCAGAAGTACAGAGCTCACTGGGGGAGGAGTGTGACCCTGTCGCTCCTCAACGTGTGGTCAGCATACTGGATCGGTGTCTTCTCTTGGGCTAGCTGGCAATTCTCAAGTGTGTGTGTGTGTGTGTGTGTGTGTGTGTGTGTGTGTGTGTGCGCGCGCGCGTGTTCTCTAAAAGCCCAGGGTTCTTATTCCTAGAGGTTCTGCTCTCTTGGTGGTGAGGTGATACCTTAGCCGACCGCGTGAGGGGGCACTCTTGAACTACAAGTTAGTGGCTCTCTCCAGGCCCATTTATGGGAGACCGCTTGGTGCAAGTGTGCACTTGTGCATGTTAGTGCACATTAGAACATATGTGTGTGTGCTCCAACATCTGTGTGAGTGAGCATGTGAGGACATTTGTGGGTGCATGTTCATTCATGTGTGTGTGTGTGTGTGTGTGTGTGTGTGTGTGCGCACGCGCGCGCGCGCGCGCACGCGCACGCGCGCACGTACGAGCGCCTGTGCGCGAGTTTCCGTTCATACGCACACGAGAGCGCACTTATGCAGTGTGAGCACATTTATGTGTGTGCATGAACACATCTGTGCATGTGTATGAGTGCACACCTGTATGCATGTGTATGTGCACTTGTGTGTTTGTACGTCCGTACACATTTATGTGCGCAAGTGCGAGTATGTGTTCTGCACGCTTGCGCGCGCATGCGCACACATACTTTTGTGTGTGTAAAAGTTTCTGGTTTTGAATTTGTGTTTGTGCCTGTCCATGTGTGCGGTTTTCCAAAGCAAGATGGACAAAATATAGGTGAGTTTATTGGAGACTCAAAGTCATCTGACAAAACTTCAAAGATTCAACTCAACTGTCGCGTCCTGAGGGATGACCTGGCCTCACAAACTCTGTCCTCTGCCCTGCAGGTGTCGCTGTCTGTCCTCATTTTAAAGAGGGGCTGAAACCTTATTATCACTGGGCATGACCCCAGCTGGATCTAAATTCGAGGACCAACCTGTACTTCCTGCCACTCAGCTGGGGCTGGATGGAGTCCCCAGGGCCCAGAGCTTCCTGAAGGACAGAACAGTGCCCCCATAATTTCTACAGGAACCCTGGGAACTTGGGTCCCAGGACAGCAACAGCTGTCCCCTTGTCCAGCAGGTGCTCTTAGCTGGCTTTAAATAAAAGCAAGCTTATCCTTGGTGGTCATTGGAACAATCCTACACTGTAGAGAGAGTCCTTTCCCAACTGGGACCCTTAGGCAGATGGCCTCTGCATCAGCTCCTGCTTCCTGACCTGCTTGAGTTCCAGTCCTGACTTCCTTTGGTGATGTACAGCCATATGGAAGTGTAAGCTGAATAAACCCTTTCCTCCCCAACTTGCGTCTTGGTCATGTTGTTTGTGCAGGAATAGAAACCCTAACTAAGACAAATTGGTACCAGGAGTGGGGTATTCCTGTGACAACCTGACCATGTTTTGGAGAAGTCTTTGGAACTTTGAGCTAGAAGAGTCATTAGGATGTTAAGAGCTCTGTGGAATGTTCTATAGGAGCTTGGAAGATAATGTTGAGAACAGTGCAGAAGATGGAGACCTGGCTTGTGAAATTTCAGAGGGAAAATTAAAGACTCTTATCAGGACTCTTGCTGTTTTGATTGTGAAGATTCTGTGGTTTTGGTTAGCTAGGGCTGAAGAATCAGCTATGATCAACAAGATACCAGAACTACTAAAGAGAAACCTTTGCATTACTGGGACTATTGATGTTGGTTAGCTAGAGCTAAGAAATTAGCAGTGATTAAGAAGAGACCAGCATCACTGAGGTGAAATCTTCTGGGAAGTGTTTTCTGAGAGCACAGAGAAACTGTTCCAGAGATAGCCAAGGTTGTACCTGTGCTGTGGCTGGACTTGGTAATGTGTAAGAGTCACCCAGGTGGTACTGGTTTTGAAGGCATGAAGGAGTCATGGAGAGCAGCTGAGGCTCGGCACAGTGAGAGGCCATGGAAGGCCATTGGTGAAGGTGCAGCCTCAGTTGCAATTGATGGCCCAGGACTGAAGGGGTCATGCAAAGGAGTTGAGGCTTGGCACCATGAAGAGAAGCTATGAGAGGCGATTGATGAAGCCTAGTTACAGCAGAAGACAACAGTGTTTTGGAGATGCCAGAACTATGAGATGACCACCAAGAATAGCAGCAGCAGTGGAGTACAGGCAGCTGGAGCCTAGAAGACAAAGTGTGTGCTGAAAGGGTAGAGCTGGAGAAGTGACCCAAGCCCTTAGAGGAGCCTAGAAGATAGTGAGTGGATTCCAGACATTGGACGGTTGGCATTTGGTTTGGCTTTTGATTGTGACTATGCCCTGGTATTTGTCCCTCTTGAAGTAAGAAAGTATTTTAGTGGAGCCCACAGTTAAGAGACTTTGAATTTTTTTCTTTTTCTTTTAAAATTAAAATTACATGTCATATGATATCTCCTTTCCCAGTTTCCCCTCCAAAAACAAAACAAAACAAAAAACAACAAGAACAAACCCCTGTTCCGTCCCTCCTCACCACCCCCTGCTCACCACCCCACCCTCTTCTGCTTACTGGCTCTGGCATTCCCCTACACTGGGGCATAGAACCTTCACAGGGCCAAGGGACCTCTCCTCCCATTGATGACCGACTTGGCCATCCTCTACTATACATATGCTGCTGGAGCCATTGGTTCCACCATGTGTACTCTTTGGTTGGTGGTTTAGTCCCTGGGAGCTCTGAGGATACTAGTTAGTTCATATTGTTGTTCATCCTAAGGGGCTTCAAACCCTTCAGCTCCTTGGGTCCTTTCTCTAGCTTCTTCATTGGGGACTCTGTACTCAGTTCAATGGATGGCTGTGAGCCTCTACTTCTATATTAGTTGGGTACTGTCAGAGCCTCTCAGGAGACAGCTATATCAGGCTAGATTGTCCTTCCTTCAGAGACTTTGAATTTTTAAAAGACTTTGAATTTTAAAAAATATTGGATATTTTAAAAGGATTTAACTTTTATTATATAAAGACTTGGGACTTTTAATGTTATTTAGATCTTGGGATGAATAAGAAAGTAAGGGTTGAGGCTTAATAATAATGTGTTTGTGTGTCAAGTTGATAAGGGGTCAATTGGCTGGTTTTGTGTGTCAACTTGACACAGGCTGGAGTTATCACAGAGAAAGGAGCTTCATTTGGAGAAGTGCCTCCATGAGACCCAGCTGTGGGGCATTTTCTCAGTTGGTGATCAAGAGGGGAGGACCCATTGTGGGTGGTACCATCTCTAGGCTGGTAGTCTTGGGTTCTATAAGAGAGCAAGCTGAGCAAACCAGGGGAAGCAAGCCAGTAAGGAACATCCATCCCTCCATGACCTCTGCATCAGCTCCTGCTTCCTGACCTGCTTGAGTTTCAGTCCTGACTTCCTTTGGCGATGAACAGCAACGTGGAAGTGTAAGCTGAATAAACCCTTTCCTCCCCAACTTGCTTCTTGGTCATGATGTTTGTGCAGGAATAGAAACCCTAAGACAGGCAGGATCACCTGAGATGAGGCCCAGAATAGATTATTAACATGGTTCCATGTTCCTTGGGACACACAGCTAGGTCTGTGTCTTAGTTAGGGTTTTACTGCTGTGAACAGACACCATGACCAAGGCAAGTCTTATAAGGATAACGTTTATTGGGGCTGGCTTACAGGTTCAGAGGTTCAGTACATTATCAAGGTGGGAGTCCAAACTTCAAAGTCTCTTCTGAGATTCATCCAATCACTTAACTGCCATGTTAGCTGAGCATTGTAGTTCACCACTCTGATCCCAGCACTAAAGAGGTTAAGACAGGAGCATCAGAAGTTCAGGGTCATCCCAGCTACACAGCAAGTCAAGCCTGGTCTATGGGAGACCCTGCCTCAAAATAAAAGACAACAGGACTAGCAATAAAGAAGCCACTAGGTTTGAAGTGGCCATTCCTGGGCAGAGGACACAGGCAACTACTTTAAATTTGGTTCTTTTGTGAAGTAGCTACATGTAAAAATATATCCCACCTGTGCTACTCCTGGCAAGGTAGATGCCCTCCTCACTTGGGGTTACAAGGGATGTGACTGGTAGGTGACCAGCAAGCAAAGACATCTCTGGGGAAGTAGTTTTCTTGTAGTTGGACCCACAGGTGTCTTGTTCATGTGACTCAGTAGCAGCTACCAGCAGGGACTAGGAGCACATACCCCTGGTCACTGACCCTCCTTAGTGGATGGGAACTCTCTGCTCTTCCAGACTTTGTGGGAGCTCCTGACTGGGCCCAGTAGTTCTTGGTTACCTGGTAAGGTGATAGGACCCAGACCCTTTTTCATTATTCCCCTCAGGAGTATATCCTTGGTCAGCTATCTCCCAGCACCTTGGGAACTGTGTATCCTCTATTTTTCTGGAGCTTCAGACAAAAGAGCAAAGCCATTTCCTGTCCTTACTCCAAGCCTAAGGCACAAAGATGCATAGGGTTTTCCGGCTGGTGTCTGTAATGCTTGTTATAGACTCTATTTGGCTGTTTTCATAGGACCCCATGGTTTTTGTTTCATTTGTTTGTAATTTGAGATATAGTCTCATGTAGTTCAGGTTGTCCAAGCCTCTATATAACTGAGGCTGGCCTTAAAATTCTAAAGGTTTTTTGTTTTGTTTTGGCTTGTTTTTTTTTTGTTTTGTTTTGTTTTGTTTTTTGTTTTTCCTTTGGTTTTGGTTTTGTTTTGAGAGATGGGGGTGGAGTCTCATATTTTTAAAAAGCATGCCTTAAAACAGCAAAGTCTAACTGGAAAGATGGCTCAGAGGTTAAGAGCATTGGCTGTTCTTGAAGAGGACCTGGATTCAAGGGGAGTTGACACTTTTTCAGCCCTCTGTTGGCACTGTACACATAAATTGCAAAGACATGTGCAGGTGTAACACCTGTACACATAAAATAATTGTTGTTGTTTTTTGAGACAAAGTCTTACTGTGTAACCCTGGCTGAACTTGAACTCATTTTACAGACCAGGACGGTCTTGAACTCACCAAGATCTACCTCCCTTTGCTTCCCAAGTACTGGGAGTAAAGGCATATGTGGTCACACCAAGCAAAATAAAGAACTCTTTAAGAGAAAGTAGAGTTTAAGAGAAAGTAAAAAACCCAAAAGAGAGAAACTGGGTGGAAGCTGGTAGTGCTGCCCAGTCCTGGAGCATTGGCAGGGTAGCAGAAGCTACACGCAATCGCAAGGGGAATGAAGTTTGTTTTAAAATACCTATTGGGGTTTAGGGAGATGACTCAGTGAGTAAGAGCATTTAGTACACAATGAGGAGTTCAAATCCCCAGTGCCCATATGAAAAGCTAGACATGGCCGTGTGTGCCTGTAACCACGGTGCTGGTTGGTAGAGATAAACAAACCTAAGGAGTTAACTATCAGACAGCCTACCCAAAACGGTGAGCTTCTGATCCAGTGAGGGACCCATCTCAAGGATACAGGTAAGGAGTGATATAGAAGACACCCAGCATCTTGCACTGGCCTCTGCATGCACATATACATGTACCTGAACATTCATGTGCACGTTTCGTTCATGCATGAGCACAAGACACACACATACAACACACTATAATAGAAATAAATAAATTAAGTACCTGATGGTTCAAAGACATTTCCAAGAGCTGGGAGAGTGGCTGGCTCAGTGGTCATATACCTGCCTAGACTCCCACAGTGAAGGCTAGCGGAGTGGCTCAGCTGCAGAGGGCTTGCTTTGCATCTACACAGCCTGGGGTTCTATGTCCAGCACCATAAAAAAAAAAAGTCACATTCGTCTCAGGAAAGTGAAAGGACAAACTTTACACGAAGAGCAAGTCAAGAGCATCTGATGAAAACTGAATACAGAATAAAATTAAAAAAAAAAAAAAAAAACAACCCGATCCCATTGGCAAGCCACAGGTCCGAGAGGCCACCAAATGAAGAGCTATTATAGCTGGACCCCCAGGAGCCAGTTGTCATCCTAAGAGTAAGTGTCAGAAGGGCAGGGGTTGGGGAGCTTGGAGGCGGGAGCAGGGTTCCCATGCAGGGTTGGTGTGAGCAGAGTCATCCAGAAAAGTGAGTGTGTGTTGTCAGTGTGAGGTCTTCCAGGTGTCCCCACACCTCTGTGGCTATCTAGGAACCTGCTTGACAGTCCAAGAGCAGCCCTGGGACCAGCACCCACTCTGGGTGTGATGCTTCACAGACACCTGCACAGCTGTGCTTGCTGCTATGCCACTCACAACAATTGGTCTATAGAGCAAAGTTCCAGGACAGCCAGGGATACACAGAGAAACCCTGTCTTGGAAAAAAAAAATAAATGAAGCTTTAAAATAAAATTTTAGTTAGCACTTGAGGAGCTGGGTTCCTGTGACATTTTGCATACATGCCCATCACTGTACTTTGTTCTTTCTCACCCCCTCCCCTCTCACTCATTGTAATTCCCCCTCCTGATGGTCCTCTTCCTCCCTGACATTGCCTTGTCTTGTTCTTCCTTTCCCTTCCATCAGGCCTTGTCCTACTCTCCCACTCTCTCTCTCTCTCTCTCTCTCTCTCTCACACACACACACACACACACACACACACCAAGGAGTCTAACACGTGTGCAAGTCAGGGTCTCGTCCAAAAGCCGCTGTGGCACACTGAAGGTGAAGGGCCCCGTCCGGGGGCCCGAGGTGGGATCCTGAGGCCTCTCCAGTCCGCTGAGGGCACACCACCAGCCTATCTCGCCCGCCCTGCAGGGGAGATGGAGCACCTTAGGACCCGAGAGATGGTGAACTATGCCTGGGCAGGGTGAAGCCAGAGGAAACTCTGGTGGAGGTCCGTGTAGCGGTCCTGACGTGCAAATTGGTCGTCCAACCTGGGTATAGGGGCAAAAGACTAATCGAACCATCTAGTAGCTGGTTCCCTCCAAAGTTTCCCAACACTGAGCCCCAGATATGGCACCATTCCTCGAGGTGACCAGCCAGCAACCTGGTGGCAGGTTGACAACATTGGACCACTTCCTCCATGGAAAGGACAACGTTTTATTCTTACTGGAGTAGACATTTATTCTGGTTATGGATTTGCCTTTCCTGCATGAAATGCTTCTGCCAAAACCACCATCCGTGGACTCACTGAATGCCTTATCTATCATCATGGTATTCCACACAGTATTGCTTCTGACCAAGGAACTCACTTCGCAGCCAGAGAAGTGTGACAGTGGGCCCATGATCATGGAATCCACTGGTCTTACCATGTTCCCCATTATCCTGAAGCTGCTGGTCTGATAGAAAGATGGAATGGCCTTTTGAAGACACAGCTATAGCGCCAATTAGGTGACAACAGCATGGAGGGCTGAGGCAGAGTTCTTCAGAAGGCAGTATATGCCTTGAATCAGTGTCCAATATATGGTACAGTTTTCCCCCATGGCCAGGATCCAGGAATCAAGGGGTGGAAAAGGGAATAGTTCCACTCACTATCACTCCTAGTGACCCTCTAAGAAAATTTTTGCTTCCTGTCCCCACAACTCTAGGTTCTGCTGGCCTACAACAACAACAACAAAACATGTACACAAAAATCCAGAAGAAAAATTGCTAGGTGATAAATAAGCCAAAAACTAAAATAAGTTTTGATTAGAGGTGACTTACGAGGGTAAATGGTAAATCTGCTATGATGTAGGAAGCCATCGTAAGTCATTAAATGAAAATCCCAGGGCTGGGAGTGGCCTGCCTCCTTATGAGTAGTTGGTCAGGGATGCCCCGAATGCCCTCACAACAGTGCAGGCGATTAACTTCCACTGCTTCTGGTTGCTCTATGAAAATGAGATAGTGAAGCCCTGTGGGTTAAGACATGACACACCTATGCTGTAGGACAGAGAGGTTTCAAACTGTGTTGAGCCAGACACTAGCTTACACAGTGCCAGAAGGTGTCGAGAGGCCACTCAGCAGTGGATCCTGTGTGAGACTATACCAATTGGCAGGCAAAGACCACTAAAGCAATAGTGGCAATACTGTTGTGGGGCAGATCACCAACTTCTCATTGGATTTGATGCCTGTGCCACAGAAGGGAGCTGTAAACTCCAGCAACAGCCCGCGACCAGGAGCTCACAGACCCTAGGGGGAAGCTACTGCTGTTTTTCTGCTCGATGGCCATGATATGTCTATAACACACTTCTAAACTACTGTGTTTGTGCCCTCAGCTTTGGCAGAGAAGCTTCTTTCGGAGGTAGTCAGCAGACGCTGCAAAGACTTAGAACTGGTCAAAGTACAGACAGTAAATGACTACTGAATGTCCAGCCAGGCACGGGATACCTCCGTCCCCCTCCGAGGCTCAGGGAATATTCCAAGAGAACGTAAGAGTGAGAGAGGAAGGGGAGGGAGTGGTGTGGGTGATGACTTCCGGGCCATTGCACCCTTGAACTCACTTTCCACATGACTGGCTCTCCTGCCACCTGCCACCGAAGGGTGGGGGCTCATGGGGCCCCACCCTTTCCTGAGAATGTATACACAGTTAATGGTTCATGCAGAAGGAGAGACAGGTGGTGTAGCCACAGACAGGAGCTCATGATACTGGTGACCCCTTCCTATCCAGGTAGCCCTGTTAGAGCTTATTGGATCAAAATAAAGAAAAAGGCATGAAAGTAAAACTGGGGATAATTGGAAAGGAGAGAATTGTTGAGTGGGAGGCAGAGAGGATCATGGGGGTGGATGTTACCAACATGTATGGATCTGTCACAGTAACAACTATTATTGTGTATCGTTGATATATGCTAATTGAAAGCTTTTTTTTTTTTTTTTTTTTTTTTTTTTTTTTTTTTTTTTTTTTTTTTTTTTAGCTTAGGATAGAGTGACATTGCTGTGGGGACTGGGACAGAGGGCTTGGGCCTCAAGACTCAGGGTGGAGAGAGGTCTCCAGACTCAGAGGCCCTGCTGGGGAGTGGCTCCCCACCCTCTAACCCACTGCATATAGGCTTAACCTTAACATGGAAATCATCAACCTGGTCCCTGGATATGGCAGGGGATGAGGCTCCCCTCACATATTCAGGGAACCCCTGGATGCTACGAGAAGAACAGCCCAGCCCCTGGGACAGAGCACCTAATCCAGGCAAAGTGGCTGTAGCGTGTGGTGTCACAGACCCAGCGCTGGACTAGATCCCAGCATCTCTGACATGAGAGGCGGTTTCTTGAGGGAATTGCCTTTCAGTTTGCAAAATTTCAATCTGTGTCCCGGGTTTGTGAGAGAGAGAAGTGTCTGCAGACTGCAGAGGGCAACAGAGAGAGGCTGGGAGACACCTGCAAGGCCAGGAGGGCAGAGCCTCACTCTCACTGAGCTGAGAAGAGAGAAGAGTAGCCCAGCCTGCCTGCCCTAGCTCACCTCGCCTGTAGACTGACCCCAAGGCTGGGACATAGCTCCTGCCTCTGACTGTCACATGATTCCTGGAGTTATTGACCCTGCACACAGAGCCCTGCTCAAACAGGTCACTCAGCATCCTTCCTGGATAATGACCCAGCACACTGCACATCTATGATCTGGAAGAAAGGGGCCAGAACCTCCCAGATGCCATCTGTCCATGGGTTCTGGCTCTCCACACCTAGCCCACAGTTTTTTGCCTGCAGAATCTGGCCTGGCTGGCAGAAGTTTGCACAGGTATTGTGGACTCAACCTTTTGGGCCCTTCTCCTCCTACCCTCAACAGCTCCCAGTCTCATTTCTCTGTCCCAGAGGAAAAAGGTTTCCTAGCCTCCTGGCTTCTGGACTCCACTGGGCAGCCCTGGAGACAGAGCAGAAGTCAGAAGGAGAGCAGTCAGTATGTGCCTGCTCTATGAGAGGTGGCAGAATCCCCATCACACAAGCCCCCTCTCCTGCTGGGTTCTTGCTACCAAGGCATGGTGATGGTTAATACTGATATCTTCGTGACAAAACCTTGCTTCACCAGGGAGACATGTAGATGAGGGCGTTTCTGGATTAAGTTGAGGAGAGAAGACCTACCCCGAATGTGAGCAGCACCATCCCAGGACTGGGGTCCAAGACTAAATAAAATTGAGAAAGTGAGCCGAGTATCAGCATGAGCCGAGTATCAGCATTTCTCTCTCTCTCTCTCTCTCTCTCTCTCTCTCTCTCTCTCTCTCTCTCTCTCTCTCTCTGCTTCCTCACTGTGGATGTCATGTGACCGGCTACCTCACACTCCTGCCGCCATGATGGACTGCGCCCTCAAACTTAATTTAAGGTGACCTCATCAGGTTTTTTTTTTTTTGTCAGTGAGAAAAGTAATTAAACCAGCCACCGTCTCTTGCTCTCAATCCCCTCACCTCCAGTAGGCACCTGCTTCCACCCAGGCGTTGACAGACTCAGAGGTCACTCATGAGCAGCAGAGTCACAATGCTGGGCTGGGGAGCGCTTGCCTGCTTCATTCATTCCTTCAAACAAGTTAATGCAGGACACGGTGATGCACATGGTGATGCATGCCAATGATCCTAGCACTGAGAAGACTGAGGCAAGAGGATCAACAGTCAAGGCTAACCTCAAAAGCCAGTATAAACAACATGAGACCTTTTCATCTATGTGTGTGTGTGTGTATACATATATATATGTGTGTGTATATACATATATGTGTGTGTGTGTATATATACATATATATATGTGTGTGTATATACATATATATATATATATATATATATATATATATGCTTTATATATATATGAAAAGTAGCCATGGGGCTGCTGCATACGTGGGGGTTTTGTTTGCTTTGTGGTGTACATGAGCCCCGTTTTATAGTATGGAAACTGACATGAGTGCTCAGTAATTGTCAATATTTCAGTTCTAGACTTTGGGGGTGTGGGAGTCTGGGAGTCTTTTCTGAAACATGGATAAGGGACGTATATCTTGCTGAAATCCTGGGGATCACCTTGCTGCTGACACAGGAATCCCTTATGGGAGGCATGTTCTAGGATTGGCCCAATTCAAAAAAATAACAGTGCTGACCACTGTCCCTGGTGTGCTGGCCACAGTCCCCTGGAAGGCAGCTCCTCAGCAAATCTCCGTGGCAGCTGTGACCATGCCAGGGCCGGCACACACAGTCGTGCCCTCAAGGGCTCTGTAAGACTCACCACTGTGATGTGCTGTCTCTGGCAGAAGTGTGACCCCGGTGGCAGGAGCATTGCCCCAGAGTCACCATAGTGTTGGGGCCAGACACATGCATACTGTTTCCTGTCTGTCCAGGGAGAAGAGAGGAAAGTCAGGACACTTGGGGTAAAGAAGTGCAAAGCTAAAAATACTCTCCATAAACAAACAAGCAGGTCAGTGCTGGAGTCCCGCGTCAGGGGTTCTGGGTGTGCAAAGGCCACTGTTTATGGCTGGGGTTTGATCGTCCAATGATAAGGGGTGGCAGTGTCCCTCAGGTAAATGGGTGATCTACATTGAGTCATTAACCTGCACATGGCTCACCTGCCTGGCTGGAGGGGCCTTCTGAGAATGTCCCTTGTGTGACCCAGGCCACTAGGGTGTTTGGAACTGGGCACAGAGACTCCACACCAGACAGCTATGGGGCCGTTATTATGCAATAGCCCTCAAGCTGTTATCAGCTTCAACCCCAGGAAGGAGCAATCCCTGAACTGTGAGTTCCCAACAGCACTGCTTACAAAGGCAGCCTTCTCTGTGGACTCCGGGCCTTGGTTCAGGAGGAAAGAAGGAAGGAAGGGATAGCAGCTATGACTGAATCTGGATATGGGGTGACGCCAAGGACCTCAGAGTGAATCTTTTACAGTCTTGGCTTACATAAGGCAGGACCATAGCAGAGCCTGCCTCATGGCTGGATGATCGAGAAGATTCTTGGTTTGGTAAAAGCCAATGTTGAGCACAGAGCCTGGCATGCAGCCAGTGTTTAGTCCCTGTATGTGTTGTTCAGATATGCATAGCTCTGCTCACTGCAGGGCCTGAGGTCACATGGGGGAGGAATCAGAAGGAAGTACCAGGAGAGTGGTTCAGAGTCTCGGGATGCAAGATGCACTGTCGGCCTTATTTCTCAAAATGGTCTCCGAACATCCTGCTTCCTGCTGTTGTGGGTGCACTGGCTTCCTGGGGCTGAGTTCAGGGACTACCAGACTCAGGACAGGAACACATCCAGTGGCAGAAGGAACCAGGCCAGCTCAGGATGGACCTCAGATGTGCTTCAGGGTAGGATACTACTCTCACAGATGCGGTATAGCTGGTGCCTATCAAGGGAGGGTAGACATCATGGTCCTATCAGGCAGGGATCAGGCCTAGAGAGACCCACTGGTCTTGGCTAAGGACTCGCATCACAGGTGGCCCCAGAGCCCACCCCTGTAGGACCAGCTCACTCAGATTTCCCTATAGAAAAGCTCCCTGTGGTTTCCCCTCTGAGAGCTTGGGAAGGATCTTTATTTATTCACAGCACAGTATCAAAGAGGCTGGCAGGCCTGTCTTAGGCCTGGAAGCCCTGCATCATCCTCCTCTCCCTCCCCTCCCCCCAATACCCCCCAGCCTCAAGGAGGGACTTTTCATTCCAGCTCTGTCTCACATTAGAGTTGATTGGCAATTAGCAGACGTCATGACCTTCCTCTGGGAGCCAGTGCGCTAGCTTCAGACATCAGGTTCCCACCAAGCTCTGCCTAGCTCTGAAGCTTCCTTCCAGGGGCACTCGGGGGAAATTAACATCACCGTTCCAGGAATGAGGGGAAAGCCCTTTGGAGCCTGAGAATGTCACCTTCTCCCTGGGAGGGATCCAGCCGCTGCGTCTACCAACACGGAAAGATTAATTGGTGCTGAGTAAATTATCGAAATGTGTGAAGCGGGGCTGCCTGTGGCCATCACAGCACCACAGCCCAGATCCAGGAGGGGCTGGGAAGAGCCAGCTGCAGATTTTTCCTCAACAAGAGACCTCTTGGTCCGCAGGGCCCAAGTTCAAGTCCAGAATGGGGCTGGTCTTGGATGGCACAAAGCCCACATCATAGACAAGTCACTGGGGGCTCAGCACCTAGCAGGGCCTTCTTGTAGGTTCATTTCCTTATTCCTACAGTTCTGCATTCAGCCCCACTAAGGCACGGGTGAACTGGCAGGATCCAGCCTGTCTTAAAGCCCTCTTGAATAGGTGACAGATCTGAGCTAGAGGCAGAAGGAGCTCCAGGCCTCGCGTGTCCCTTTAAAGTGTCTTAGTACCTGACCAGCTCTGAGCCTTGTCCCTACAGGCTGCAGCTAGAGACAAGGTAAGAAAGAGTCCCTGCTTCAAAACACAAGTTCCTATGAAGCAGGATGTAGCCAGGACTGCATGGGGTGCTTCCCAGTCTTCTGAAGATGCAAATGTCCCCATCTCCTGAGAGATTGTTAAGACACAGAAATAACAAAGCAGGGTTCAGAGTCAGGTGTTGGGTCTGGTGGTCCTAGTGACTGATAGGTAGCTCTGATTTGGGACCTGTCATGGGAGACAGTCCTAGCTATTCATGACACATACGAAGTGAGAGATATCGAGACACCACGATGGCCCCATTTCATGGGTGGGGAGAGTCAGGGCTATAAGGAGGGCTCCTAATTCTCCCCAGAGAGCCCAACACTGTGAAGTCTCAGCAAGCTAGGGCAATAGGCTGGGGAGAGTCCCCTGGACATCTCTTGTACTCCCAGGTACAAGGTCAAACAAGTGACTGCCCCGAGGCTTCTGTTGTGGGTCACTTAACAGCAGCTGAGGGCAGACTTGGGGCAAACCCTCCAGAAGGCAGGCAGGTCCCACTGCTACCACAAGATGGCACTGCTTTGCGAGGTTTTTACTTCCCTTAGGATCCTGATGGGAGATGCCTGGGTGCACACAGGCATGCTCCTGGGATGGCCCTGTTGCATCTCTATCTGTCTCTGTCTTTGTCTCTCTCTCTCTCTCTGTTTCTCTGTCTCTCTTTGTCTGTGTGTGAGTGTGTGTGTGTGTGTGTGTGTGTGTGTGTGTCTACAATCTGCCTACTTGATATGAGTCTGTGGCTGTGGTGTCTCTGTGGGACCACAAAGACCCCAACTCTAGAAAGGTTGTCACCAACACCAGGGTCTGTTCTATGGTCTCCTTCAGATTCTACAGCCCCATGCTGACCTAGCAGCTGCCCTACAGGGCCACACAAGAGTTGTCTGCATGTTCTCTGGACTGCTGGACCACTCCTCATTGAGCTCCTGTAGTCACATCTGGGTGGAGTGACCCAGACATAAGCACAGGGCATGACCTATGATAGGGAGCCCCAAACAGTTCTCTGAAAAATCTGTTTCCTCCTTCAACCAGTCTCTGAGGCAGGATCAATAGCCATCCTTGCTTATGATGAAGAAAGTAAGAGTACTCAGAAGCTGAGGCAGGAGAACTGCCTCAAGTTCCAGGCCAGCCTAGCTAAAGTGTGAGGCCCCAGCTCACAAAGCAGCAAGAAGCAGAGGACGAGGAGGAGGAGGAAGAGAAGGAGGAAAAGGAAGAAGAGAAGGAGAAGAAAGTGAAAGAGAAAGAAGAGACTAGGAAAAGAGGAGGAATGAGACAAAGAAGGGGAGGAGAAGGAAGAGGAGAAAAAGGAGGAGGAGAGGAGAAAAAGGATGAGGAGGGGAGGAGAAGAAGGTAATAGCTAAGGCAGGAAGAGATTTGGTGTCACTAACCAGGTGACATATGGCAGAGCAAGCCCCCTGGCCAGCATCTGGGTAGTAGTCAGGGATGAGAGGGTACACAATGCCCCTGGACCAGGTTGTTATTATAGGGAGACAAATTCTCAATGCAGCATTAGCAGTGTGACTGTCCCTTTCAAATGCCTCCATCTCCCCATTCCCAGGAAGCCACTCTGACCTCTAAGCTCTGTGGCCATAGGGTTGGTGTCCTGACCTGGTGGGCTTGGGTTGGTGTCCTGACCTGGTGGGCTTGGGTTGGTATCCTGACCTGGTAGACTTAGGTTGGTGTCCTGACCTGACGGGCTTGGGACATGTGCATTGTTTACAAGCCTGGGCTCTAGAGCCAGGGCTTTGAGAGCTAAAGGGACTTTCAGGAGTGCTGGACATAGGAGGTAGCTACAGGTTTGTACAAAATCATCCCTCTGTCCAGGGCCTCGTGGCTATAAAGTTCAACACCTTGATAACATGTGCTTAATAACAGGATGGACCTACTGGCATAGTCTGGCCACCATCACAGAGATGACAGTACAGTCACTCTGCAAATGTTCACACATACCAGACCTTGTGTATCAGTGAACGGAGGAGCTATAGGAGCCTTGGGAATGGTGGGGTCCTAATGAAGGTTGTGAGCCTGTCCACCCAGGGCCCCGCTAAGGAAGGAATGGTCCCCAGCCTGTTCCATCACCTCTGTGGCTTCTTAGTCCTGGCCACTGAGCCAGCCTAGGCAGCAGGTAACCCACACATTCATGACAAGTATTTTGGGGTCCTGCAAAGCCCTATATATCCTGTGTTGAGGATGGAGGGCCTCCTGCGTGCCCTGTGTTGCTGAGAACACCTGTCAGCCTGGCCTGAGGATAGGTTCTAACCATCACATTGAGCAGATGTTCCTGTGCCTGAGCTTGGCCATGGATCTGTTGCATTTCCCTTCCCTTTAAGAGGCCACCAGTGGCCCTGAATGCCTTGTGTGTCCTCATGGCCCTCAGTGCCACCAGCCAACCATCTGTTCTTTTTCCAACAGGCCTGTCCTTGGTGAGGTCCAAGTGGGAGTACTCCAGCAGAACCCTCCTTGGCAGGGCCATAGGTGGCTACTCCAAGCCTCACACCCTGTCCCCTGCCTCAGCTCTAGCAAGCACTCATTAAGAACTCTGTCTTGTCCAGAGCTCAGGTTCCAAGTAAGACCCAGGCTCTGTTCTCTGATTTATCAATAAGAACCATGACCGCTGCAGTCCTTGCTGTATACAGAGCATGAACTGGGGCTTCTGGGACGGTGGTGTGGTGGCCCTGTCACAACCACAGGAGGAGTGGAGGTAGAGAATGCTGAGGGTCATCGAGGCTACACTTGGCCTGTGCTTTGTAAAAGAAGGCCAGGAAAAGAGGGGGTGAGGGAGAGAGGAGGGATGGAAAGAAGGAAGGAAAAAGGAAAGGGGAGGGAGGTACATCCCCATAGGGGTTGGTCCCTCCCCAAACTGGTCATTACCCAGGCCTTCCCTGTCTCCACCCTCTAGGTCTCTCCCTTGGGCTGCCCCTGACCATCTCTATCCTTGATGAGACCCCCACCCCCACCCCTGGGGCAGACAGACTTTACTCTCTTCTCTCTGGGGGCAAGCACTGACCCTTTAGAATCTTTCTACCAAGCCTTTGGCAGATAGTATTCAGCAAAGGCTTGTTGACCAAACAACTGATGTCCTGTGTCCAGTCCCAGGAAGGTCTGTAGCCACCAAAGGACCCAGCTCACTGATCCTCACTCAACAAGCAAGTGCTCATGCCATGGGGCTTGGGGACCGAAGCACATGAGAGCAAGGACTTAAGGTCTAAGGTGGAAACTGCCAAGTGGCCCCTGGCCACTAAGCCGCCCCTGGAATGTCTCAGGGGGTATAAATTAACGGTTTGGAGGTCCCGAGTGCTGTGAGGTCTGTCTCTGTGTGAAAGGAAACGGCGAGGTAAACTGTGGTGTTCTCCGACTTTGGGCTCGGAGGCATTAATTACTTAAATGAGTGAGTATTGAATCAAAGGCCTGGCTTCAAAAATTAAACTCAGATTAGCCCCTGCCGTACTTCCTGTAAAATGAAAAACATTTGGTTAAAGAATGGACACCAGGGTGGGAGAACTGGGAAGAAAGGCCTAGAAGGCTTCGTCGTCCACTTGAGGGGCCACTGGCACCTACAGCCTTGAAGGAAAAGCCTGCCACACTGGGCATTGCAACTGCCAGTCGGGCTGCAGGTGGAGGTTGGCAGAGCACCAGGCAGAAGGGACCCCAACTCCAGATTCTGCTCTGAGTAAGGTTGGGGTTCTTTGAGAGGCTGACCAATGTATAACAACTAAAGCTTCCTCCAGGATCCACACATCCCTCAGGATCCACACATGCCCTCAGGATCCACACATGCCCCCAGGATCCACACATGCCCCCAGGAT
>NW_022196904.1:134085975-134090518 GCF_008632895.1 Mastomys coucha
CACACATGCCCCCAGGATCCACACATGCCCCCAAGATCCACACATCCCCCCAGGATCCACACACGCCCCCAGGATCCACACACGCCCCCAGGATCCTTGAGTGCATCTGGAGGGAGCTCTGTGGTCTTCCATGGGCTCACTCAGACCGTAAGGGCCTGGAATCTTCCTATTGTAGCTTCCCCAGACTCCCTCCTGTCCCACATTATTTGGTTTTCCCCCTGGTCTTTTATGCCCAGTACCTTTGGGTTCTTAGCACAGAGGCTCAAACTCCTCTGTGACTGTAAAAGCCCCAAAGGAACTGCCCCCAGAGAAGTTGACCTCCTATAGAACCCGAAGCAGGTCTGACCTCTAGTTTCACAAGCCATCATGGGTGCAGAATGTCATTCATTCCCACCCAAGCTGCCTTTCTCAGATTCCCTCTGTGCTCCCCACCTCTGTGCCTCTTCCCTAAGAATCTCTCATGGCTGCTTCCTCCCAGGCAGTGCTGGAGTTCTCTTGGAGCTTCCCTGGCAGACTCAGGCTGCCAAGTAACCACGGGCATGGGGCACTAACCATCTCCATGAAGTATACCCTCAGAGTTCACTGTCACATCAGGACAGAAGCAAAACCATGCTGAAGAATTTGTCCATTGGAGACCAAAGGTGTCCTCACGTGTCTGAGGGCTGAGGTCAGTGAGGAGTATGAAGCTAAGGTAGAGGCAAGCACCAGGAGCATGCTGGGAGGAACAGAGAACACTTAACATCAGAGCCTGTGGCCTGGTATGAGATTGTCCACCTTAGCTATTCAGATTGAGGATACCAAGGTCAGTTGCTGGCAGGAACTGGTGAGTGGCTAGCCATGCTCTTCCTCTCCTGGTCCTACCTACTAGGTCCCATGGCCCTCTGGGAAGTATGTATAGTAGCCACAGGACCCCCTAGGAGGTAATCCTGCAAAGCAAGACTGAGACCCTATGTGAGTTAGAACCTTGTCCCAGGCCCTATGCCCAGACCCAACTGCAGAGCATGGCCAGAGAAAGGGCTTGGCAGACCCTTACTCCTGTGACAATGACCTATTCCGAGTGGCTGTGGTCTCTGAAGTGATTCCAAGCTGGGACCCTCCTCTGGAAGGCTGGCTCTAGGTTTAGTAGCTGGTTAGAACAAAGCGTGTGTCACAGGCAGGCAGACACAGATCCCAGTAGCTCTCACACATGATCCCCCAGAGACTTCCCCATTTGTCCTGTGTGAGTTCAAGGACAGGCATCATCCAGGAAAGCCAGGTGGCTTGGCAGAACATTCCAGGTCTGAATAGGCTGTGGATTCAGAGCCCTCGGGACAGATGATGAGTAGCTCGTGATATAACAACACAATGGTGGTCTCCTGTTGGGACTACAGCAAGGCCTGTTTGATCACAGAGCATCAGCAGGGCCCAGGCAGAGCCATCAGGGAGAGGCTGAGAGACATTATCTGGTCACCTCCCTAACAATCCTAGACACAGCCTTCTGCCACTATAGGAAGCTGGTGTTACCCTGTGGGGCCAAAGGTGCCGAGTAGCCTGCCAGATCCAGGCAGGATCAGTCTAGTGGTTTTCCTTTAGTCCCCTGTCAATTCCTCCAGTGTAGGCAGAAAAGACCAAACTACCCATAGCTCTCTGCTCCTGTTCCTTCTGAGGCCCCAGAAAGCCTCATTGTGCTGGTAACTCATTGTGTAAAGCAGCCTAATCCTATAATCCCAACACTTAGGAAGCTGAGGCAGGAGGATGGCTGTGAATTGAAAGCCAGTCTGAGAAGCCCTTCCTTAGGGGGCTCTTGCTGTTCCTACCCTGGAGGGTCAGGCATGGAGGCAAGCCTCCTTGACTGGAAGAGATCTGGCCAGCTGTGTGGTGACGGTTAGAGGTTGGCTGGACAGGAGGAGGGGACTTGTAATCCCTCCTGGCCCCTTCTGGGCTTGGGATTCCACAGGACACTGTGCCAGGGTGACTCCATTGCCCCACCCCCACTCCCAGAAAGAAACCCCACCATTTGGCTCATCAAAGCCATTTTGTCCCTGATGGTCCAATTCACACCTGGCTTCAGGTCAATGAACAGGCAGAGGCGGGGTGGAAAGTATTTATGAGGGGGCAGGGTAGAGGGTATCTGGGGGTCTGGCCCTGGAAAGCCGGAGGCAGCAGGATCTGCACTTTTGGAGGTGTGCGGGACACCCCCTGCCTCTTCCATAGGCTTTGCCCTATCCACCTACTCACTCACCCCAGCAGGAGGAAGTCCCCGGGGAGACAGCTCCTAGATGCAGCAGAGTCACAGTGGGGGGGGGGACACCACTGCTAAGATGGGGGTGTACCCTAGGACATAGCCCCCTGAGCTGAGCTACTAAGAGTAATTTTGCCCCTGGCCTCACTGGTCTTAGGGGGTAGCTGGAGTAGCCATTTCTGAACCAGATGAGACCATAGACCTCACTACAGCCTGCTTTCTAGCAGCATTTTCAATATGTGGGGTCAGTCTCCAAATGACCCTTTTATGGAGTCATCTAAGACCATCTGGAAATGCAGATGTTTACATTATGATTCATAGCAGTAGCAAAATTACAGTTACGAAGTAGCAACAAAAGTAATTTTATGGTTGGGGGTCACCACAACATGAGGAGCTGTATTAAAGGGTTGCAGCATTAGGAAGGTTGGGAGCCACTGCTCTAGAGCCTTCCACAAGGATGAGAGTCGTGGATGCCACCCACCTTCAAGCCCTGATGTCCAAAGGTATGAGTACCATGACTACCTCAACCTACCTGCTCCCCTACTGATAGCCAACAGACCACTGCCCCTCAGCCCCCTGGGAAAATCTGTCTTCCCAGCTCAGCCCTAGTACTTGGGACAGGCCTTACAGGCATTTAGTCACCTTTGTGTCTCTAAGCCCAAAGCACAGGCCAGCAAACAGAATGAGAATAGCAGAGCGTGTCTGTGGTTAGTTAACCTGGTTAGACACTTATGAATTGACAACCCTGCCCAGACAGGAGAGATGGCAGAGAGGACTTTCCTGCTAGACCCTTGGGCAGAGCAGGATGGGGATGGAAGATAGGGTGGGGAAGGCACAGGCTGTGGTAGCAGAAGAGAAGTCCCAGCTGACCAGACCTCAGTGAGCCATGAAACCTAACAGTTTCTCCTCTGTTGAGCCCTAAAGGGCCACTGGGAGGAAGTTAGGCTCAGAGAGGGTCTGAGCCCTCTCTGGGGGTGTAGGCTCAGTTCTGGGTCTGGCTTAGTCCTTCCTGTAGGAAGCCCACAGGAAGCCTGGGGCTCCTGGGGTCACTGTCACAAATGGCAACATATGCCCTGCTCCTGACAGCACTTGCAGCCCTTCACAGTTCCCAGATCAGAGATTTTTGTTTTGTTTTGTTTTTCACTTTTATTGCATTATGAAGAAAAAAGTTACATGGTTTCAATTTATCTGAATTTGTTAACATTTTAAAACATATTTTAAGTAAATAGAATTAAATCACATTCTTGTTTCCCTTTTGTACCCCAACTCCTCCCAGAGACTCCCCCTTCAATACCTACAATATCTTTTTTGTCATATTCCTTAAAATTTATAAAATATTATAACAATAAAAATAAGTATTATAAAAGTTGTTTGATATAAACAATCAATTTAACAGTCTTATGTAGATGCTCATCTACAGCAATAGTGAAAATACATTTTTCTCAATATAAATTTTAAATAACTCCAAACATATTAACTGTATATTTCAAAATAATACATTACTACTAGTATTTTCTTAAATGAACATAAATATATAAAGTCTTTTTATTTGTTTGTTTTGTATTTAGTAGAGTTTAAAATCTTGGCTCTTACTGTGGTACAAGCCCAAAATAAGAACAATTTTTAGACATTGGATTTCATTGTAATAAGGCTGTACTTCAATGACCCTCACATCACCAAAGGATTTTACCTCCATCGTAGCTAAGCTGAGAGTTGACAGTTCTGCTGCACCAAGAAATGAATTGTAGGCATGATTTTTGGATACAGACTTCCTGTTATGGTCAAAGCTATTTGACTTGAACGAGTGACTTCATTCTCAGCCCACAGAGAACAGGTTACATTCATTTAAGAAATGGTGTATGTAATAAGATGGTCTATCCATAAAGTCATTCACCAACTGTTTCAATGAACAATAGTTCTGCTTGGAGGGTGGCACAGACATTATGTGAAGGTAAGAATTTGGTTCATTAGCTGTGATAATTTGGAAAGGCATTCATCTCAGACAAAGAGTAACTTATAAAGTCCTCTTCTTCAAACTTGATACAAGAGTTACAAACATCAAGCAAAGCATTCAGTCTCACTCTTTGTTATTCTCTTCCGAGCCACCTCCCTAGTTAATCGTCTATGTTTCTTTTGGGTATATAAATACTTTTGAAATATATAAGCTGTTCTAAAAATCATAGTATACTGTAAAAACATGAAATAAATAATACTATTAATAGAGAGGCTGAAATAGGAGAAGATTTCAAGACCCTATGTTGTACACAGCCAGACACTGTCACAAACAAACAAGCTGAAAGTGTATATGGATTGTACAATATT
>NW_022196904.1:134091653-134129930 GCF_008632895.1 Mastomys coucha
TCTCTTCTATCTTTTGTATTCTGTTGGTGATGTTTGCATCTATGACTCCTGATTTCTTTCCTAGGTTTCGTATCTCCAGGGTCTCTCTTTCTGATTTCTTTATTGTTTCTATTTCCATTTTTAGATTATGGATGGTTTTGCTCATTTCCTTCACCTGTTTGTGTTTTCCTGTATTTCTTTAAGGGATTTTTGTGTTTTCTCTTGAAGGGCTTCTAGCTGTTTGCCTGTGTTCTTTTGTATTTCTTTGAGGGTGCTATTTATGTCTTTCTTAAAGTCCTGTATCATCACAATGAGAAGTGATTTTATATCTGAATCTTGCTTTTCCAGTGTAATGGTGTGTCGAGGACTTGCTGTGGTGGGAGAATTGGGTTCTGGGTTCTGATGATGCCAAGTAACCTTGGTTTGTGTTGTTTATTTTCTTACGATTCCCCCCCAACCCCCCACCCCCCATCTGGTTATCTCTAGTGCTATCTGCCCTTGCTAAATCTGACTGGAGCCTGTTCTTCCTGTGATCCTGGTTGTGTCAGAACTCCTCAGAGTCAAGCTGTCTCTGGGATCCTGTGATTCTGGGATCCTGGGATCCTGGGCGTGTCAGAGCGCCTGGGAGTGGAGCTTCCTTTGGGTGCTGAGGGACTGGCTGCAGAGCTTGCGCTGAAGGTCTGCTCAGGACACCAGCCCAGAGAGACGGGAAGGAACCCCAGATCAGAGATTTTTAAATGCAACCACCGCACCTATCCTCCCTATACTCTAGAGGGAGACTGACACAAGAAGATCCTGAGCTCAAGTCCAGCCTGGGCTGCATATAGAGACCTTGTCTCAAAAAACAAACTAAATGAATAAAAGCCAAGTCTGGGGGTACGGTCATTGCTGCTCCATCCCTGGGAAGGGAGAAGACTGAGTTGAAGGTCAGTCTGCATTGCTGGAGCAGGCAGCGCCAACTTCTGATTTGAAACAGTGTATCATAGTAGTATCAAGGGCAGGGAATGGAGGCTCTGTGTGGAGCTGATCTATGTCCTTTATGTGCTGTAGCCCTTGGTTCTTGTCCTGGAGTCCCAGAGCTCCCTCTGAACTACTGACTTCTGGGGCAGGGGTTGTGTACCCACTGGTCAGCTCACCAATGAACAGAGCCAAAACCATTCTCACACAGATAACCCTGGTAGTACTCAGCAAGTCTTTAAGAACAGTAAAAAAAAAAAAAAAAAAAAAAAAAAAAAAAAAAAAAAAAAAAAAAAAAGGCCTGAGTGCAAGAAAGGGGATTGGCAGGAGAAGGGAGGTCTAAAGAGAGACTGGAAAGTTACAGTAGCCAATACACTTCTACACACTTGAAACTGACAAAGAACAAATAAAGATTATATACAAAAATGAAAAACAAAGTAAACAGCACACGTTTATAGAAGCATCCAGCATCCCCCAAAGCCATCCACACTGGAAGACTGCAGTGGTCTCTCAGGACAGTATGCTCCAGGTCAGCCCTTAGCACTTGAGAATGAACCCCACAAAAGCTTCATTCACTTAGCCTGTCGTCAGGATCCATGTGATTGAAGGGTGGACTGCAAGCCTGGTGGTTGCCAACAACCTGCTGTATGAGGATGCTCCAACATCCTTCCTCACCTGTCTAATGACTGGCAGGCATCTAGGGAGAGCCCAGCTGAGCCCTCAGGACCTGCAGAAGGGATCCCACCAGGTTGCTCCAAGAGAGGCCGAGCCAGGTTGTGTGAGGTTGCTCAGCGTTTGCTTTTCATTTGTTTTGCTAATGGTTTTACAGAGATGTAGTTCATGTAGCAAATGACGTACCCATTTGAAGTATATAATTCCAAGAGTCAGGAGTTTAATCCCAGCACCTGGAAGACAAAGGCAGGGGCATCTCTGTGCCTGGTCTACATGGTGAGAACTTGTCTCAAACAGAACAATTAAGAAAAAGTAACCAATAGGTGACCTGAGAATGTCACCAGCTCAAGGGCACTGAGCCTTGGATAGGGTGCTAAGCCCTAGGCCAGCCAGTCTTCCTGGGGCTGTGTGGCCAAGGCGCATGCATGATTTCTATGGGAGTCATGGATTCTGGGGCAGCCAGGCTTGGGCTGCCCTGCACACATGTGAGCAAAAGGTTGAGCTGCCCACTCCAGCGAGGTGGCTTGGTGCAAAGAGCCTTTAATCAGGGGCCAAAATTGCCCCCAGAAGGCGCGCACAGGAGCCATTAATTCTAGTTTGAGCCAGTTTAATAAATAGCTAAATAAAGAAACTGAGCCTGGGCCTCCCAATTAGCCTGGATTCCTCGATAAGTGGTAGGTGGCTTCCCATTTTCCATTGCTTACTGAAGTAGCTGGGTTTGCTGTGGTACAAAGGTCCCTGTGGCTGGGACACAGTTAGGGTGGGGATGAAGGTCCTTGCAACTGGGAAGATCACCAATGCTGTGGGTGAGCCTTATTTAGTTGCAAAATATACAAAACACAAAGATATCCAGTCCTGCCATCTCCTGGGGGCCAGAGGACTCGTCCCCACAGCCCCTCTTCCATCTCCCTGGCAGATCACGCTGGCAGGGTATTCTTCAGCCTTGAGCCTGGGTGAGGACCTTGCCCAGCAGCTGAGTGAGGTTCATGGAGGTGCAGATGCACATGGCGTCTCTCAGTGGGCTGTGGTGTTTCCTGAGGTGCCACAAGCTCTTGATGTGTGTTCTGTGGACAATCGGCAGAGATCAGTGGGAGCACACTACCCTGCCTCAGTTTCCCTGGTAGTGATCTGGATTGAGGAGCTTGCTCTTAGCTCTGCTTCCTGCCACGCCCTCTGCCTTTGCCCAATGTCTCATTTTGCTTCCTGTGTTGATTCGCTGCAAAAGCAGCTTGGGGAAGAAAGGGTTGACTTCATCTCAACAGGTTTGAGTCTCTCACCGAAGACAACACAGGGCAGGAACTCCAGCAGAGACAGTGGACAAACTGCCTTGCTGGTTCTGGCTTACTCAACTCTTTCTTATACAACCCAGGCCTGCACGCTGGGATGGTACCACCCACAGGGGGCTGGGCCTCCTACATCACCAACAATCAAAAGAATGCCCCTTCATGCTCACAGTCCAGTCGGATGGAGGCGATCTCAACTGAGGTTCCCTCTTCCCGATGCATCTAGTTGACATCTCAAGCTAACCATGACACCCAGGTGTGCTCATCATAAACAGTACATTGAAGCCCAAGAAGTATAGGTCCATCCAACACTTGGGGACACAGGTAGAAAGCCACCAGGGCCACACAGTGTTGGACTGGGTGAAGGCTAGACCCAAAGCCCTGACACATTCCTTGACACCCCTCTCCATCAGTACCTCCTAGAATGATAAATCACCAGGGTCCCCAGTCTTCAGAGTATTCCTCTCTGCCTGCCGCTGTCCACGTGGCCCAGGTGTGAGGACCTGTTAGCAATTTTCTTTTATAGCTGCTATGTTCCCACAAATTCCTAACACAGAGACTTCAGCAGGTGGCCAAAATAGGCAATAGGACCTTTAATTACAGGAAAGTGGGTATCCCAGGTCTCCATGGCTGGGGATCATTTTAGGAAGAGGGGTCAGGATGACATCCACATGAGGACACAGGGACGTGACACTGCCTACAAATCAGAGACACCTTCAGAGAAGTAGGCTCGAGTCATCTCCACCTGTGGAGTGTTATCAGTTGCTATGAGCCCACTCATGGGTCTGGGCACTATTGGCCTCTCACACACTCCACTCCCTACTCCAGTGCATGTGAGATATCAGGTAGGACCCACAGGTACTAAGTTCCCTACACTACCTCAACTCTGCTACATTAGTCTCTAACATTCAAAACCAGCACAGAAAGGTCACACAGCATCAGGGTGTTGCTTCTCATCTCTTGATACTGGCTTGAAGGGTTGGGGAGGCTACGCACAGTGATATGGGGCCTGTAGAACGCACTGCTTGCCATGAGATACCCTTTGAGGGTCTGCATATCCCAGTTTTTGTGCTCCTCAGAGTGGTCAAGGCCCAACTTGAGATAAAATCAGGGCTGGAAGGTTCCAGACGACCCTGCTAGCAAGGGCAGTATTATCAGGCACCTGAGCACTGTGCTGTGCCTTTGTTGATGAGCTCCTTGGCAGTAATTAACAGTACTGAGGGAAGTGAGGCGGGGCAGCCTTTGCTCTTGGCTGAGAATAGGCAAGCCTGCAGGAGCTGCATAGCAAATATCCAGCCTGCGGCTCCCCTTCACTCTGCATCAGCCTTGGACCAGGCTGGACCCTCCTGCCCTAACCTGCTTCGCACTGCCTCTTGTCTGTTCATTTCAATAATCTAGATCTATTGACTCATCTGCCTCCACCTCTGCCTCGGTTTCCCTGATTATCAACAAGTGCTTATGTGGACACTGAGGTGCCAAGGTAGCTGCATCTTGTTCACTGAAGCCGTGGCTCCGAGGGATTCCTAGGGGCACACAGTCTCCGGCTTTACCCTGTATATAGTATTTGGCAGAGTAGCTCCTCAAAGCCCTGCTCTGCACTATTCTACAGTCTGTCCCATGGGCCATATGGTACACTTCAACATATGGAATCCTGACACAGAAAGACTGGGGTTCAGGGAGGTGGAGCCCAGCATGCAGCAGTCTCTGAAGCTTCCTCCTCTGCTTTGGTAGCCTCCAAATTATTGTAGTGCCAGGTGATAGCAGCACCTCCATCCTGTATCTCTGTCCTTCTCGTGGATGTGGTAGCTTCCAGTCTCTGCAGCAGCTCCTCAATCTGGACCATGCAATGTAAGCAACTTGCTCTTTACTTTCTATTTTGTCTTTTTACCTCTTTCTTTCAAAGGCTGTCTTTATTATTGTGTTTGTGTACGTGGGCTGAGGGGGGTAAGGGGCATGCTTAGCCATGGTGAGTCAGTTCTCTTCCACCATGAGTCTGGTGCATGTGTGGAGGCCAAAGAGCAACCTTTCCTTTCTCTTGTTCTATTCACCTTTTTTTTTTAAAAAACAAACAAATAAACAAGGTCTCTATGTAGCCCTGGCTGTCCCAGAACTCACTATGTTGACCAGAGTAGCCTCAAACTCACAGAGATTCATATCCCTCTGCCTCCCAAGTGCTGCAACAAGAAATGTGAACTACCATGCCCGCCGTGTGTGTGTGTGGGGGGGGGAAGGAGGTCAGAAGAGGACACTGAAACTCATGGAACTAAAGTTACAGAGGTTTGTGAGTGACCATGTAGGTGCTGGGAATTGAACTTGGATCATTTGGAAAAGCAGCCAGTGCTTTTAACCCCTGAGCCATTTTTCAATCCCTCTGAGGAGCAGCCCAAAGAAAGACCTGGTGACTTGACCTCTGGCCAGACTCAGGCGTTGTAATGAAAAAGAAAAGTTGTAAAATTAGGGAAGGCAAAAATGTCATGGCTAGGAGGTTGGCTTGGTTGGTTGGGTTTTGAGGTTTTTTGGTTTTGTTTGTTTTACCTGTTTCCATTACTGACGTTTGATTGGCAAGTTAAATTACATATATTTATGATAGGTTAAGGGTTGGTGGAATCATTGTGTGTTGTGTAACTACGGGTGACTAGTGACCTCACTGTGCTGTCCACACATCTGCAGGAGCGACTTCTGTCACCTTGGATAGTCAGAGCTCTGATGAGAGTCCCTGGGCTATCACAATACCTCATACTGAGCACTGGATCTTAATCCTCTGAGGTCCCCAGCACATCAGGGGTTCATCAGTTCCAAGAGATGACATAGCCACCATCATGTCTGTCACTGTAGTGGGGACATTGAGGCACCCAGAGACAGGCCACAGCCAAGGCTAGCTGGGTGATCCACAATCTCTCTTCCAGTCTCACCAACGCATTGCTGGGCTGGTAATGGCTGGCAAGGCCACAATTGGACTTCCTGTGCAAAACACATTGAGGAGAATTCCAAACCTATAAGAAACCCAATCTTAGGATCCCAAGATCATCTCACTTGTAAAATGAACAAAGGGACTGGAGAGATGGCTCTGCACTTTTAAGATCATGCTTTTCTGGAGAGCCCAGGCTTCATTTCCCAGCACCCATTTGGCAGTTCACAACCATCTACAACTCCAGTTCCTGGGGATCCCACACCTTTGTCTTCTGTGGACACTGCACAAATGTGCAGAGACATATACACAAGGAAAACACCCATGCGATAAAATAAAATTAAATATAATAAAATAAATGAATAAAATGCATTTTAAATAGTGGGCAAAGGATTCAGGTGGCCTCTTTGGGAGTTCAGAGACAGGTAACCCCTGTGACTCCTACTGGAGCTGGCAGCAGTCCCACAGTGTAGCCACATTGGGGGAGGGGGGTGACCTCTCCAGGCTGTAGGAGAATGGAGGCAACGGTGGTCTCACACCAGCTACCAAAGGGGCTGACAGCGAGGGGGAACAGGTCCTCGACCTTCCTGTACTCAGCCATGCAGACACTAATGCTGGAGCCGCATCCAAAGGGTGGAGCGGACTCCAGGTGCCCTGCAATGAGAACATGTGTTCAGGGCAACTTGAGGGTTTCCATGAGGAAGCCCCTGATTATTTCATATGACGATTAGCAACATTTTTCCTTAGAAACTTTTCTTTACATTTATTTATCAGGAGGTTACACACTGAATAGCACACATATAGGGTTCAGAGGACAACTTGTGGGGACTGGTTCCCTCCTTCCATCATGTGGGGCCTGAGGATGGAACTCTGGTGGTTAGGCTTAATCACAAGCACACCTTCACTCACTAAGCCATCTTGCTGGTCCCAAACAAGGTGACTTTTGTCATCCAGGAAGACAGAGCCACCTATGTCAATCATCCTTGTCATGCCCAGGTAGAAGACAAATAGCTGCTTTCCTTCGGGCCTCTAGGCCACATCTCAACCCCAACCTCAACCCTTTGTGAAGCCACGATGGTGCTTTTCCCATGAAAAATCCTAGCCTTAATGGCATCCAAAGACAGAAGCCAATGCTTGCCCACCTAAAATTCCTTCCTGGGCAGGTGAGACATGTTATAGGCATTTCCTACTGATCACTGAAAGACTGCAGTCTTTAAGCGCCTTCGAGGGCTGCCCCAAGGGGGGCTGGCAGCTCAGGACCCTAGCTGCACTCACGTTACATTAGAAGCCTGAATCCAATGAACCCTTCTGGAAGATGATGGGATGACAGTGATGATGTCACTCATGACTGTTTCTGGAGCAGATGATGGTATCCAGCATGCCTCAGGAGCCCCCCCACCCCCCCCGGAGAGCTTACCCTGCACAAAGCCAGCTAAGCTCGGTGTGGGGTTGGTGTCTTACACAGGAATGTGGAGCGGCTGGCCCAGGGCAGAATGAAGCTCAAGTTCGGGGAGTCTGGTCTCCATTGTCAGCTTAGCACTTGCGACTCATCAGGCCTCTGTCCCAGCACTGTGTGGGGCCTTGCCACTCCTTGTCACCCGGCACTCAGAGTGTGTTTCTAGAGATCTGTTCTGCAGCCAGGGAAGCACAAGAGTATCACAGAGAAAGGTCTCAGTCCATACTCTGTGCTCAGCAAGTCACAGACCTTCCCTTGAGACGGGGACAGCCCCAGGAGAGCAAAAGAGATAGAGAACACAGCTCGCTCCTCTTGGGGCTCCCCCACCATCCAGCTCTTCCTGTTTCCTGTCGCCCACCCACATCCAAGGCCACCAGGAGCCATAAAGGCAGATATCTAAGGCCCCAAGTGACCCTGGGCCACATGATAGGATTACTGAAGGGAAGATGTCATGGAATCTCACCCCCAGCCCAACCTATCCAGATCCCACAATCTTCAAACACAGAGCTAGGCCTGGTGGGGGAATAAATGGCCTATGGGTTGACACTTAGGGGCATCTGCTCTGAGACAAGGTCTTACTATTTAACTCAGGCTGATCTCTAATCTTAATCTTCCTGCCTAAGCTCTGTTTTACCTTCAAAGCATCCTAAATCACATGTGTTTGCCGAAGTCCCACCTCTACACTTCTGCCCTGACACTACTAGCAAAAACAAAACAAAACAAAACAAAACACCATTCCACTCTTGCCCTGTGAGTAAAAAATGTCACCTTTCCCAAGAGGCCTCCTCAACTCCATCAGAGCCATGTGATACAGCATCTGACCCTGTCCAGGTTTCCTGGGGTGCATTGCATGGCAACCCTACTGCCATAGTTAACTTCAGACATCTACTCAGTACACCTGGGAAAAGGGAATCTCTACTGGAGAATTGCACCTACCATATTAGCCTGTGGGAAAGTCTATGGAGCATTCTCTTGATTGATGATTGATGTGGGAGGGCCGGGCCCTACCCACTGTGGGAGTTGATAATCTCCAAAGCAGGCTGAGCAAGCCATGAGGAGCAAGCCAGTAAGCAGTGTTTCTCCATGGCCTCTGCATCAGCTCCTTCCTCCAGGTTCCTGCTTTGAGTTCCTGCTCTGACCTCCCTAGGTGTGACTTGTGACCTGGGAGTTATTTTTGATCTTGGTGTTCATCACAGCAACAGAAGAAAACTGGAGAACTTACTGCGTGGCCTTTGTTGGCATCTCTGATCCTTCTCCGGAAGATGTGATAATAACCGTGACTTTTCCCCAGCCCTGGGCTCTGAGGTCCATGAGAGGAGTGGCTGCCACTAGAAAGGGAAGCCATTGCTATTGCTACATCGCACAGACTAGAAAGCCTGAGCCGTAGTCTGTAGAATATAAGATGTTTCTGTACTTCACCAGCTATACCGTACCCCACAGTCTGAAAAAAAAAATCTGACAGTTATATCCCTATGAATGCCATACACCCCTTGGAGCAGAGCCCAGGAGTTTATGAGCTAAGTGAAGGAAAACTGCTAAAAGGTTTTAGGCTGTACAAAAGGATATCAGGGAGATGGCTCAGCAGGTAAGGACTGAAGACCTGAGTCTGATCCCCTGGAACCCACATGGTGAAAGGAAGCAGGTAACTTTGACCTCCATACAGATAGATAGATAGATAGATAGATAGATAGATAGATAGATAGATAGATAGATAGATAGCTGATAGATAGATAGATAGATAGATAGATAGATAGATAGATAGAAAATAATTTATGCCCGCAAGAGCAAAGCAACCCCTCTGCTGCCACCCCCACCTCACATCACCCCCATTGATGTCTTTCTAGAACTCCTTCCCTGGAATTTTGAACCTGGGAAGATCTATGTTACCAGTCTATGTCCCCAGATGGAGAAGCTGAGGCACCAAGAAGTGAGCAGTCTTCAGACCCTTGGAGAACTGGGTCTCCTAACTGGCATTGAGGGAGGAGAAAGGGGACCTATCTGTCCCCATCTGTGCAGCTCTTTTCTGTCTCTTCCTCAGCCTTCACCCTGATGGAAGGAAACCTGGTCCCTGCCTTCCTTCTTCCTTGAGGCCCAGGATGGGAGCTCTGTCCCTCCCACCACTGCCCGGGCTTCTCCTGAGCTCAGGATATGCCCTGCCCAGCCTTTCCTTTATGGCCCTATGTTGTAGTCCCCTTTAACTAAGATCAAAGGTAGCTCAGGCCCAGGATGTGTCACTTGAGAATCTATTCCAAGTAGGCAGTTATCCAGGAGCTGAAGAAGGTGGTGGCTTTGTGAGAGCAGACTGGCCCAAAGCTGCAGGAGCCTTAGGAGGAGGAGAGAGCAGATGGCAGAGCTGTCCCATGATTCCCAGCTGAACCCATGAATGATGCTAGGCATAAGAATGCTCCCTTTTTGGGGGACCACCTCCTGCAGGCTGCCCTCTTCTCCTGTCCTTCCTCTTGACCACTGAGGACTCTGGCGCCCAGTGGCAGCCTACGGACTCTGAAGCCTTGGGAACCAGGATTGAGGCTGTGCCTTTTGGGGTGACCAAAGAATTTCAGGGTGTGCAAAAACAGCCAGAGCCCCAGATACTCTTCAAGGCTTTCATGCAGTGGCTGTCACCTCTTTGGGCCTCACCGGACCATACTGACAGTAGCCTGAGGGACAAGCTAGGGGAAAGCCTCTGAGTCGGGGGGTTAGGATGCAGGCTGCAGGACCCCCCAGTATAATTGCTTAGTCTAGAGTTCAGGCTTTGAAGCAACCCATTGCTCAGCAGGGAGATGAGGGCATTTTGTCCCAGTGATCTGTTGAGACATTCCCAGTGGGGACTGAAAAGGAAGCAAATGAACCTGCCTGAGACATAGAGTCAGACTACAGAGAACAGGGAGCCAATTCCCAGAAGGCTGCTTGCCTTCTGCAGAGAGTCTCCTGGAGTGGTTGGTGACTTGAGATGGGTGCTGTCTCAGCAGCTCTTGGGACAACCTGAGAGAATATATCCTGGTGACTGCACACTGTGGTGGGTTTGACTCTGTCGCCTGCTCCCTGCTTTCCCCATCAGTGACACGAGGAGAAAGTGCCACTTGCTGTGAAGAGAGCAAAGCCACCTCTGACAGAGTCTAGTCACATGTGAGGCTAGATGACTTTCTGAGAATTTGGAATCTGAGAAAAAAGGAAGTCTACTCAGGGGCCCAGCCAAGAGCATGCAGCCAGGGCCCAGCCAAGAGCATGCAGCCAGGGCCCAGCCAAGAGCATGCAGCCAGGGCCCAGCCAAGAGCATGCAGCCAGGGCCCAGCCAAGAGCATGCAGCCAGGGCCCAGCCAAGAGCATGCAGCCAGGGCCCAGCCAAGAGCATGCAGCCAGGGCCCAGCCAAGAGCATGCAGCCAGGGCCCAGCCAAGAACATGCAGCCAGGTCCAGAGGTGCCCCCAGCCACCTGGATCCCCCAGTTTAGCTCTGCAGCTAACAAGGGTTAGAGTTAACATGTATCAGGAGTGGGGCAGCCATGGAGACTCTGGCCACAGTAGCGTGAGGAGAGGTCTGGTGGCCTGACCTCCCTACCCAAGGGACTGGGAGCAGCTAACGGTCTGAGTTCCTATTCTCAGTACAGCCTTCTCCATTCAGCTATCCCACAGCTCAGAGGGACTGTCCCTGGGGGCTAAGCCTCTGATTCCCGCATAGACACCCGGTGATGTGTCCCTTTGAACATCTCTCTAGGATTGCACTATGCCACCCCACTGTGGGCTGATGGATGGGTCCTGGCTGGGACAGTGGACTAGAGAAAGGCCCTGAGCCAGGGCAAGCTGCTTTCTCAGCCCCGAACTATGCTGACCTCAAAGGAAGTGCCTTGGCTGCAGAAACCATTCATACTCAGGTCTTTGTGGGGTTGGTTGGCTTTTCTTTGGTGCTTGAAGAAAAGGTCACTGGCCTGGCTCCTTGTTTATCTCTACGAATGCTGGAACCAGGGCTGCTGGCCACTGCGGCATGCAGGAGGCTGCTCTTTGTTCTGCTGAAGTTTCTGAAAGTTCTACCCACAGCTGGGGCCACTGTTTCATCCAGGGCCCAGCGTCAGGCTTGGGTTAAGAACCATTGGGCATGGTGGCAGACATCTGGAATCCCAGCACTTGAAAGTCGAAGGCATGAGGGTCACATAGCCTGGGCTATGGAACGAGAGTCTGTCTCAAAACTAAAGAAGATAGATACAAGAGAACAGTGACTCTCAGGTTGAGATGTGTCCACCCACAGAGGCCACACCAAGGGCTTCAAGAAATGGGGCATCTGTGTGGCCTTGAAATGTCAGCCCAAAATAGCTATTGGCTGCAAGAGGAAAAATAGGGCCAAGTTTGATGGTACAGGCCTATAATCCCAGCACTCTGGAGATGGAGGCCAGAGGATCAGGAGTTCAAGACCAGCTTCAACTACTTAGCCAGTTCAAATCCATATAGGGCTATAAATAACTCTGCCTTAAAAAAAAAAAAGTAACGAAGAGAGTGCTAGGACGAAGACTCAGTCAGTAAAGTGCTTACTATGCAAGCATGGGACTTAAGTTCCATCCCCAGAGCTCACACAAAAATCCATAAAGTTAGGTTAGGCCTGGAAAGATCATTCAGTTCAGCAGTCACAAGCTCTTCCCACTCTTGTAGAGAACCTGAGTTCAGTTCCCATCAGCTACACAGTGTCCCACAAACTTCAACTCCAGAGAACCCAACACACTCTTCTGATGTCCCTAGGCTCCTGTACCCACACGGTACACATACATACACTCAGGCACATACACATAAAATAAGAGAATATGTATGTATATATATATATGTATATATATATATGGTTTTGTTTCGTTGTTTTGTTTTTTTGTTTTTTTGAGACAGGGTTTCTCTGTATATCCCTGGCTGTCCTGGAACTCACTCTGTAGACCAGGCTGGCCTTGAACTTAGAAATTTGCCTGCCTCTGCCTCCCAAGTGCTGGGATTAAAAGTGTGCGCCACCACCACCCGACTGAGAATATTTATTTTAAGCCTGGTGTGGTGGTGCATTAATCCAGTGCTGAGAAGTAGGGTATTGCTAGGTATTTGCTGGCAAGCAGCCTAAACTAATCAGAGAGCTGTAGGTTTAGTGAGAGACCCTGTCTCAAAAAGGAAGGAGGTGAGTTCAGGCAGCAAGTCTCCAACTGCTGGTGATTATAGTGAACTTGGTCTGGGCTGCGCCAGAGTTACTGTGAACACGGAAGAAAAACAACCAAGTGCCTGAAAAAGTGACCCCTTGAAGTTGACCCCTTGCTTCCTTGTGTGCCCACACACAAACTAAAAATAAAGGAAGGGGAGAGAAGAAGGAAGTCTCTAGCCAAGACACCAGCAAACACCAGTGTCATGAGAGACCTGGGGTGACATCTGTAGACACACCTTACCCCCACTATGACTCACTGTTTTGAGAATTTTCTCCCTGGATAAAGAGGAATAGGTAACAACATCTACCCCTTTCCATCTAAAGTCTTAGAGAAAAACCAAAGTTCAGTTCCATCAAAGTGCTTCCTCACAAAGTACTGGTGAAAGGTGGCTGGCCTGAGTATGGGTGACCCCAAAGCAGCCGCACTAGTCCTCAAACAGCATAGCCACACAGATGGAGTGCCCTTCCCAGCCTGGTCTTCCCCAATGAACAATTGGATGAAGACTGCATATCCATGTCTGGGAGAGGTGTCTAGTATACAAGATGATGATCCCCTGGACCTTCCCCCAAACCCTCCTTCCTTCCATAAGAGGAAGCCAACGGCCAACACACCCAGCTGTGAAGTGAAGATCTTTTGCAAGCCGACAGAGCAGGTCTTAAGAAGATATCAGCTGCTTGACTCAGTGGATAGCGCTTTGCAACATCACTATGGGGGCTGGAAGTGAAGACTGGGATCCCAGCCCCAGTACAAAACCAGCTCAACCCAAACTGAGAAACATTCTGCCCAGTGGATAACCGTGTAGAGGCTAGGAAAGTCTAGAAAGAGTTAAAGAAGTGCCCCAGAGAGAACACAGTAAGACACAGGGCAGGCTAAGGGGTCAGGGGAATCTACCTGGGACAGACAGGAGCATGAGAAGGGACTTAAGGCCGAGAGTATTGCTGGTAGCTGGGAGGAGCAAGGTGTAACTCCTCTTTCTCAGCCACACTGCCCTATGCTCAAGTGAAATGGGAATGTTAGGGGACACTGGGAGGGGGGCACTTAGTTGTGTCTCTTGCAAATTTTTTAACTTGAAAATTATTTCTAAGGGAACAGGGGATTGTTTTAGTTTTGGGGTTTTTATTTTATTTTTTTTCTTGTTTTACTTTTCTTTCTCTCTTTCTTCCTTTCTTTCTTCTTTGAGGGGAACATGGAGATATTGTAAATAAGAAAACATGTAATAAAAAAATCATGAAAAAAAAAGAAAGAAAATTATTTCTAAATTAAAACACAACAAAAAACCCGTGATATGAAAGAATTCTACTTTCAGGGTTGGAGGTATGGTTTAGTTGGAGGAAGAAGTTAGAGAGCAGCCTGGCCTACCCAGCCAGTCTGGAGAATAAAATGGGAGACGCAACAAGAGACCCTGCCACAAGGAAGGAGAAAACTGACTCCTGAAAGTTGTCCTCTGACCTCCATACATGTGCCATGGCATAGATGCACCTGCAACCTACACACACATACACACAAATCAAAATAGTAATTTTTTAACAGAAGAAGAAAAAGGAAAGCAGGAAGGGATAAAGGGGAATGAGGCAGGGAAAGAAGGAAGGAAGGAAGGAAGGAAGGAAGGAAGGAAGGAAGGAAGGAAGGAAGGAAAGAAGGAGATTCTTGTCATCACCAGAATTCCCACTAGAAGGAAGAACTGGTGTCTATGGGAACACGGTGCTATGTGCAGTAGTGCCCACTTGGAGATCATGTGGATGAATACCAAGAGACTAGGAGGGACAATGTGGCCAAAGGCAGACATAAGTTCACTGTTCTGAGCCTCCATTTCACTCTCTGCAAAAGGAAGGTCATAGATTCTGTCTGATAAAAAATGTTGCAAAAACAATGACATGAGCAGGTCAGAGCCCCATTGAGAGTCTGGCATGGATGGTGTCCTACCTGAAGGACAGCACTCTACTGCCTGAGAGTTGTGGAGCCCCAAAAGAACAAGGAATGCATCATGGAGTTGATGGCCTTAGGTGTGTGTGGCTGAGAGCATAGGTAAAGGCAGGCTAGGTGCTGGGAAGCACAATAGTGCCCTTAAAAGCTCAACAACAAGGGGCCATGATTCTGGGAAGACTTGCAGGCTTGGCTCTGCAGGGAACTCCTTCCTCTTTAGGGATCTCCTCTCCACTTTGACATCTACCAGCCTGGAGCTAGGAATCAAACAGAGATGTGATATTTACAAAGGTGCAAAGAGAAGCAGGACATGAATATCTATGGTATTTCACTCCAGCCACTGGGTTGGTTTACTGGTTTTTGTTCATTTGAGGGTTTTTGTTTTTGAGACAGAATCTCACTATGTAGCCTTGGCTGGCCTATAAATTACTATGTAGACCAGGCTAGCCTTGAACTCAAATAGATTTACTTGCCTCTGCCTTCTAAGTTTTGGGATTAAAATGTATAAGCACATCTGATAAAGGTGTTGGTTTTGTTTGAAATAAGCTATTACTATGTTGCCAAGGCTAGCCTTCTACTCCCAACCATTCTCCTGCCTCAGTTTCCCAAATATTAGGATGACAGGTTTGAGCTGCCACACCTGGCTTTGCAACTAGTCTTGACTAAGGGACATTCATACCCAGCTATAACGCCATTTAATATCAAACCCTAATCAAAAGTGGGTGGGAGCAAGAACCTGCTAGGCTTCTGTGTTTCCTAGCTGGCTTTTGTTCCTAGGGATGCCCCATTGGTAGCAGTTATTTTGTGCATTTACCAAGGTTTGTGCTGCAGGGTCAGCTTTGGTGCAATGACCAAAGCTGGGACAGGCCTCACTTTCCCATCCTGTTTCTCCACCTTAGCTCTGCAGAACCCAGTGTCCTGCCTATGAGTGGGTGCATAAGCAGGTGGACACTCCCACTTCATCATCCAAAGAATTAGTGGGTGAAAAAGTAAGTGTGGTTTGTTCTTGTACTTACACATCATGCCCGATTGTCCAAATATTTATGCAGTGCCATATCTGCGTCTCACTAGCCACTCTGCCTCTAGCTTCTCAGGAGGATCATATCTAGTCCTTTCCATGATGAGGAGGGCACAGCAGCTCTCCCGCTCTCTCTGCTGAGCACTAGGAGCCCTAAGGTGCCAGGCTGGTATTGTGCAGGCCTCTAAAACCTGGTAGACTGCAGAGGTCTCCTAGGTTTCCACTGCTACTGTCCACTACCTCTCTAGAGCCTGGAAATCAGATGTAGCCTTTAACACTTTTTAAAATTCCATTTATTCAGTGTGGGGGTGGGGGATGGGTGTGCACACACATGCTGGAGATCAAGGCCAGGGCCTCATACATGCCACTGACTAATGAGATACAACTCCAGTCACAAAGCATATTTTAAAAGCCAGTCTAGGACGGTGGACATAGTTTAGGGGGTGGTGAAGTGCTTGCTGTACAAACTGAGTTTGATCCCTGGCATTAACACACACAGACTGAGAGAGATTGAGAGAGAGACAGAGACAGAGAGAGACAGAGAGACAGGGAGACAGAGAGACAGAGACAGAGAAAGACAGAGAGACAGACAGAGACAGAGAGAGACAGAGAGAGACAGAGAGAGACAGACAGACAGAGTACACACCGTTCTGGGGAGAAGACAGGAGGCTCCCTGGTTTCATTGGCCAATCAACTTGAACTAATTTGCAAGCACCAATGAGCATTCAATACTAGAGTAGTTGACTCATGAGGACACATGTTCAGGATGGACTTCTGGCTCCCACCTACACATGCATCTGTACATACATGAACATGTACATACACATTCATAAAAAATAAAATTAAAACCCTGTCTAGACCTACTTAAATCTTGTTAGTGATCACACTAATCAGAAAGGTTTCTGTTGCACAGAACAAAGGGAGAAGAGACCCATGGAAGATGCAATTTACAGCTACTGCGTGAGGACCTAAGTCTGAGCACCCTGGGTTCTTAGACTGGTTGCTTATATTTCAGCCCTACTGGAAGCCATTATGGAAGGAGAGCTTGGGAAAATAGCTTGGAATCTCAGGGACCCTGGGCTGGCCCTGCATCTGCTGCCTTACGGGCTTGGATTGTCCTGTCCCTTTACTTGACCTGTTCAGATGGGGCAGGGGTGGTAACAGGACTCCAGCAACAGCATCTCTATCCTCATTCTCCCTATCTCCATCCTATCCTCTCCACCCCATCCTTCCCATCTCCATCATCCTCATCCTCCTAATCTTCATGTCCACCTTCCTCATCTCCCTGTCCATCCTTCATATCTCCACCCTCCTAATCTCCATGTCTATCTTCCCCATCCTCATTATCTCCCTGTCCATCCTCCATTCTCCTGGTTTCCATGACCATCCTCCTACCCATATCTTCCTCATCTCCATCCTCCCCATCTCCATCTTCCTCATCTCAATTCTCCCAGTCTTCATCAACTTTCTACTGGGAATTGAACCCAAGGCCTCACACATGTCAGGCAAATACTTTACCATTGCAACTACACCCTTGCCTTCCTTGTCATGTTGCCCTGGAACCTGTGACCCTCCTATCTTAGCCCCAAATACCTGGACCACAAGTCTGCAACATGCACTGCTAACCATCATGGCTTTACTACCTTCAGTTTCACTGGCTTCATCATTATTTTCTTAACTACAAAGTTGTCCTTGTAGCCACTAATGATGCTATGTTCATCTCATCATCTTCTTCATCATCATTATCTCCTTCTCCATTCACTGTCTTCATCTCCATCACCACCACTACCATCTTCACCACCACTACCATCATATTGACCACATCATCACCTTCAACAACAACACCATCTCCATCAACATCATCTCTACCACCACCATTTTCATCACCATCATCACTTCCACCATCATCATCTCTGTCACCACCACCATGATCTCAGTCAACACAACCTTTTTTATCACTAACATCACCACCATCTTCTTCACCAATGCCTCCCACCTTCACCAGCAACAGAGGCACTGCCATTGTCCTCATCCACTATTGCTGCAGCGCCCATGAACCAGGCAGGCATCACACTTGCCTGCTCTGGGTGCCATTCCATTCTTCATCATGATGTCCATTCCTCCCCACTTCCATTCAAAGGGACAGTAACTGAGGCTCACAGGGGCCAAATGGCCTGTCCTCAGCTCATGGCTGGAAAGTGCCACCCTGAAATGAACCTCAGACCTCCTGCTCTTAGCCGCCACCCACCCACACCCATTCAGTGACTGCTGAGTCTGCTATCCTGAGAATGGACCTGGAGGGAGGAGACCCTCCTCTATCTTTGTTCCACTGGCTGAGACTGCAGCCCCAGCCTGTCTTGTGCACTGTGACTCTTCTTCAAAGTGGCTCCCTGGGCGGGGCCTGCCTATTGATGAGGGTAAGCTATCAAAAGGCCACATCAAAGCAGGCCAGGGTGCTTTCAGAAAGGCAATTTACAAAATAAAACAAGACAAAAAGTCTGCGGTGGGGAACGGTGCTTTTGCTGCCCAGTTGTCTCAGCAGCACCCGCACAATCGCACAAGACCCGGGCACTGGTGTTCCTCTCTGAGTAATGAGGTGTGCACCCAGCACTGCAGTGCAGGTGACTGTGGAAGGAGCCAAGCCTGTTCCCCTCAGACCCTGTGGAGGGAGGAGCCTGGGGATTCTAGAGATAAGTGCTGGTATGATGGCCCTTTCCGCTGACTCCCAGTGCCTCAGTTGAGCCTTAAGCACTGATTAATGGCCATAGTTTGCAGACTTGGGATCTAGGGTATAGACATCCACCGGCTGAGAGCCTCTGGCAAAACCGGATGTGGAGGTAAGAAGCCTGGCTCTGGGACCTGTCCTGTGTCATCAGAATTCACCAGCTGCAATTCCCGGGCCAGCTTTGTTTGTCATGCATAGGGTTTTCTGGGTCATTGACTTAGTAACTGCATGAGGATCCACGTTGAAGACCATCCCTAAGAGTGAGCCTGAGGGCTGGGAATGGGGCTCCACTGGTAGAGCACGTGCCTGGCAGGCATGAAGCTCTGGTGTGGTGCTGCACATCTGTCATCCTAGCACTGGAGAGGCGCAGATGGGAGGATCAGAAGTTCACAGCCTCCCTTGGCTACATGCAAGTTCAAGGCCAGCCTGGGCTACATGAAACCCTGTTTTAAAAAAAGAATAAATAAATAAACAGCTGGGTGCATGCCTTTAATCACAGCACTCAGGAGGCAGAGGCAGGCAGATCTCTATGAATTCAAGGCCAGCCTGGTCTACATATCTGAATAGTGAGTTCCAGGACAACCAAAGCTGCATGGTGAGACCCTTTCTATAAATAAATAAATAAATAAATAAATAAATAAATAAATAAATACATCTTTTTTTAAAAAAAGTCTAACCTGGGCAAACAGTTCTTACTGGTTATCTCTCTGGCAGCCTGGCTCTGGCCCCAGTCCTGGGTGTCTGGCTCTCCAGCTACAGGTGCTCTCCTGACCCCACTCAGCATCCTCCTATGACCTGGGGATTGAGACACACATCACCTTCTGAGGGAAAAGGTCAGGGACCCTGCCATGAGGACATGATTCCTGAACACTCCAGCTCTCTCCATCACGAAGAACATCCTAGAGACTGGTCACCCAGCCTGGACACCTTGGCCAAGATGAGAAGTGCTCAGGTCACAGTGATGCTTTTGACCCTCCTGCTATGCCATCATCAGTGTGATAAGCTGTTGTTCTAGGGACAGGTGACAGGCTGCCCAGGACCTGACTGCCCCAGGTGGCTGCTGCCCAGGCCCCCATCTCCCTGGTCACTGACTGTGAAAGGTACAGCTGCTTGACCACTCATCAAACCCCGACCCCACCCCACAAAGCCAACGGTCCCCTCTCCTGGGCACAGCTCTGCAGCAGCCTGGGCCCAAAGGGATGCTCTGTGGGGAGAAGGAGGGGCTCCCTGCCAGCCTGGCACCCGGGCTGTGAAGGTGCGCCAGACAGCAGCTGCCCCGGCTGTCCTTTCTTCTCCCAGCTTTTTGTTCAGCCCTTTTGATTTGGAAACAAGGCCTCTTTATGCATTAAGGGGCCTCAGCGAGCCTCGTTGTCCCACCCATGGCTGGCCAGTTCCTTTTCATCCGGCTCTGGGATCTCGACGGCTGCAGGAGGGACCTGGTGGTGTCACAGAACCTGGGTGACTCAGCTTTCAGTGGAGCATTGTGCCCTCCCAGCTTTGATATTACAAGTGAGCATCAAAACAAAGGGGCTTCAAGGGGCTCCTGCAAGGTGATGCTGCTCTGTGGGCTCCCAATGACTCTCTGAAAGAAGGCTGTGTCCCAGGAGGGAAGACTGGCCTGTGACCCTGACTCTCAAGGATGACACTGAGCTGGGCTGCCAGCAGGGTCTGCAGTGGGGAGAGTTGGGGCTGGCTCCTCACCTGCCCTAAGTTCTTGGGTTCCCACAGGAGACTACAACAGCTCCTCTGGCCTCTGAAGCCTTCCAGGCAGAATGGCTTGGCAGGTCTCCAGCCTGGGCCAGCTGGTTCAGCCTGGAGGTGGGCCACCAGAGCCACCTCGCTCTCAGCCTGCACACCTGTCTGACCACAGTGCAGGACCTTTGGAGAAATGAATGCCATGAGTTTCCAGGGCCACAGGACCTTCTGTCAACTGGGGGATTTCCATGCCTCGGTTTCCAGGAACTTGGAGAGTGGAATGTTGCTGCCATATAGGACCTGTAAAAGCAGCTGTATGACCCTCTCTCTGTGTGGTTACTCCTTGTCTATCTGTTCTGCCTGGTGCAGGAGAGGCTTCTGATAGAGAACTGAGGCTTAGGGCCAGGTGGGTCTGCCCAACACTGACCAAGAAAGGGAGTCTAGGCCCCTTGCCCTGCCTCTCTGGGCCTCAGAGGCTCCTCTGTGAAGCAGGCAAGGGACTGACCACAGGGGAATGCCATATAAGCCACTCCTAGGCACCAATAAGGCAAAACAAAACTGGGCTGGGCGTGCCGCTCGGTTGGAAGAGTGCTTGCCAGCCCAGCCGCACACAAGGCTCGGTCCTCTGCACCTCACACACTGCATGAAGAAGCACATACCTACAATCCCAGCACTCAGGAGGTAAACAGGAGGATAGACTTCAAAGCTAGCCTAGGCTACATAGACAATCCTAAGCTAAGTGAGAGCCTGCCTCAAATAGAAAATTCAAGGTCATCCTCAGCTACACAGTGAATCAGAGGGCAGACTGGGCTACGTAAGATCCTATCTTAAAGAAAAGAATCATCGAACTAAAATAAGGCATTCAAGGTTTGGCTCATGCTCTGTCTCCATGACCATAGTGCCTATCCAGGGTTGGCCAACAGACTCTGGGTAGCAGAGGCAGGAAAACACAGTGATGGAGGGCTGGCTGGCTGGGAGGAGTCTCTGCTGGCTGGGAGGAGTTTCCACTGACTAGATCCTGGGTTCTTGCTGGTGCCCCATGGCCCTGAGTGAATCTCTGAATCTCAGATTCCTTTTCTGTAAGGCAGAGGTGATGGCACCTCCAACTCCTGGTGGATGGCCACGCAGCTGCCACGGGATCGCCCCTGCTGCCCCGGGTGCTTGGCCCTAGCTAAGTTTTAGGAGAGAAGCAGGTAGTAAGGAGTCTTTGTGAATGGCCTCTGAGGCCACAGCCCCTATAGAATATCAGAGGCTTGCTCCACAGCATGGAGAGAGAACAGAGGACAGCTCCAGGGAGGGGCCAGAGAAACTGTCCTGTTCGCCCTGTGATGCTTCCCATGGTGTCTGTGGACATCAGCTTGACAGATTCTGCATAGCACACTTACAAGAGTGTATGCTGGCCGGAACAGCTGGTTGTCTTATATCACCAGTGAGGCAACCAAGAGTCAGAATTCAGGACCTTCCCCAAATTGCTGGACTGGACAAAGAAAGCCCGTGCCTGGGCAGCCATTCCAGGCCATCCTGTGGTTTGTTTTGTCTTAGTCAGTACCCTGAGCAGGAAAAGATGCTCCACTGTCTAGGCTGGGTGAGGTGTGGGGTTGGGGAAGGACCTGGAACACAGGGACACCACCAAGAAGGCAGAGGCCAGGGCCCACAGATGCTCTGGTAGGGCGTGACATGGAGTAGGGGTGTCACAGTGACTGTCATTGGTCTTTAGGCATCTGAATTCTCTCTATCAGCTCACATAATCCCTGGCGACAAGGTGTCATGTTCTTTTTTTTTTTCCAAGACAGGGTTTCTCTGTGTAGCCTTGGCTGTCCTGGAACTCACTCTGTAGACCAGGCTGGCCTCAAACTCAGAAGTCCACCTGCCTCTGCCTCCTAAGTGCTGGGATTAAAGGCATGTGCCACCACCACCTGGCAAGGTGCCATGTTCTAAAACACCCTTGTCACTGGTCCTTGGGTAGAGTCTTGGTGGGGTTTTAAAAAATGACCATATGGTCTTTGATCCTCCTCTCAGGGAGAAGTGGCTTTGTTCCCCTCCCTGCAAGCCCTGGTGGCTGTGTTTTGCTTGTCATGAACAGGATTGGATGAGAGTGACTGGGTGGCAGCAGAGGCACCTCCTTCCAGAAGTCTCTGTGGCTCCTGCTTTGTTTTCTAGCAAGACTTGCTCCAGGGCCACATTCCCCCCTACCCCTGAGACACACACACACACACACACACACACACACACACACACACACACACACACCATGCCCCGGAGTCCAGCTCTATGGCCCCAGCCCCAGCTGGTCAAGCCTGATGTAGCACATGGGAGCTAAGGCACCCCCTCACCTTCTGTTTCCATCTAAAGTCCTGTTCTCTCAGCTTTCCTGTCTTTCCAGCTGAAGCCAAGCAGCCTGAGGGAGCTGACACATGGCAGCATCCCTGGTCCTTCCTAACTGGTCAGATCAGAGAGTGATGAGCTGAACTGTCACTCTGAAGTGTCACTCTGGCTTGTTAGCAGCTGTGGGGGACAAGACACCATGTTTCCCAGAGGCTGCTTAACTGTCACTCAGACAGTTCACTCAACAGCCCTGATACTCAAGGTGAGCAGGGTCAGCTCAGGAGGAAGCCGACTATGGAGACAGCAAGCAGTCCAGGGATGTGCCAGACCTACCTGTATGAACCTCCTAGATTGCCCATGATGGGTAATTTTAATTGTCACCTTGACACAACCTAGGATGATCTGGGAAGAGCATTGGAGTGAGGGGACTGCCTAGGTCAGGTTAGCTTGTGGGCTCCTCTGTAAGGGATATTTCTAGGTTAACTGAGGTGGGAAGACACACCCTGAGTACGGACGTCACCACTCCCCGGGTCATCTTGGACTGAGGAAGAACAGAAAAACTGTGCTACAGCATGCAAGTATCAGCTTGTTTCTCTCTGCTTGTGAGTGTGGGTGTGATGTCATCAGCTGCTTCGGCCTCTGCTCCCTTGAGTTTCCAGCAATGATGGGCTGTGAGCTGGAACTATGAGCGGAAGCAAGCCCTTTCTCCCGCCTCAGTGAGGATTACTATCACGGTGCTGAAACTCCATGACCAAAAGCACAAGACTCCTGGCTCCCTACCTCAGGACCGGCTGTGGGGGTAGTAACCTGGGGGGGAAAGGCTTTCTTTGGCTTGCTATTCTGAGCCATAGTCCATTGAGGAAAACTATGGCAGGAACTCAAACTGGGCAGGAACTTGGAAGCAGGAGCTGAGGCAGGAGCCATGGAGGGGTACTGCTTACTGGCTTGTTCCTGGAGGATTGCTCAGCCTGCTTTCTTATAGATCCCAGATTCATCAGCCCAGGGGTAGCTGGGTGACTTTCCTGAGTCCTCACCTCTCTGAGCATCTGATGTTATCTCTAAGGAATCACACAGAGGGGGCTCCTAGTTTCCAAGGTTTCTGCATGGAAGTCCTCACTCATGCTCCGCCGAGAGAGACTGTCACATCTGTACCCACTTCCCAGACATTTAACAGCTCTGGATCATGAGTACTTTGTTAATTTGTTTTGGATTTAAGCAGGTTTAAGATAGGATCTCCACTTTAGCCTGGGCTGGCCTGGAATCCTCTATGGAGCTGAGACTAGTTTCCAGCTTATGACAATCCTCCTGCCTCATCTTCTTGAGTGCTGAGATACATGCTGTATGCATGAGTCCCTAGAGCAGGGAAGCTCCTTCCCCCACCCCACCCCACCCCACAAATTGTCTTCTGATCCCCACACAGCACTGTGGTGTGCTTGTTTGGGTTCCCACTCACACCCACACACTACTAATCAATCAATAATACATGTATAATAATAGGGGCACACCTCTGAGCATGGTGGTGTATGCCTTTAACCCTAGTACTGTTGTGGCAGAAGCAGGTGGATCTCAAATAAGTAAACGAGTAAACAAACAAACAAATATTAGCTCATTTAATCCCATAATCCTCATGGGTAGGATTCTGAACAGCCACAGCTCCTGTTCAGAAAAACTGAAGCTCAGAGACTCCAGCAACCTGCCTACAGGTGCTCAGTAGCTGAGGACAGTGCTCCTAGCAGAGGTGCCCCTCCACCCCCACCCCACCCCCGCCCCTGTCACCCTCAGGACCTTTTACTGAAGAGCTCAGAAAATAAGGACTGCATGCCCCTCAGGAAACGCAAAAGCAAAAACCAGAAGCACTAAGAATCATCTGTGGATCTCCCGAAATGGAGGACAACACCTATATACATCTCCACTTGAAAACAGGACACCATCCATTACCTGCGGCCAAAGAAGACACAAAACCCAGGAGCCAGATTGATTGGCAGGGAGGGGTGGGGGGTGGGAGCGACCTTTCTTCTCTTTTCACTCTAATGTCCACCGACCCCATTGTCTTTGCAACAAAAATAACTCATTTCCCCATGAATGACTTTCTTTAAAGTGTCACTTCCAAATTCCTGCTGGACTCTCGGAGCTGTGGTCGGGTGCCTGCTTGGAAGGGAGAAGCTATTATCTCCTCCCAGGGAATAAGAGTCGTCTGTGCGGGGCTTTGATGCTTGGCGGTCCCTAAAAGAAGAATGGCATTTCTCTGGGCACGCAGGAATGTCCGGTGGGTAACCGGACCCACGCAAAGGGACACTGTGATCTCACGTGACGCTGGCGGCAGAGGCTGGGCGGTGGGCTATGTGGTGTGTAACTCAATCGAGCATTTCCCTGAGTCTCAGAACCTAGGAGTTGCTCAAGGGCCAGCCCACTGCAAACCTCCAGAGGAATATGCATCGAGCTGCAAGGTTCACCAGTACTGAATCAAATCCTCCTGGGGCAGAGCTGGCAGCCTGAGGGTGAAGTGGAGGCTGAGGGAGAGCCACTGAGGACCCAGTCTACCAAGGTCCTGGCTGTTGAGTCCTGGTGTGCGCAGGAGAGTGCACACTGTACTTACCATGTTGGGGAAGTGGATAGGATGACTATCTCCCATGGATGAGTACCCAGGGGTCCTCCACACAGTTGGCACAGTGCAGTGGGTCAGACACTAATGGCTCAGTTGGTAAAGTGCTTGCTGTACAAGCATGAGAATCTGAGTTCAAATCTCAACAACGGATGTATAAATCCAGGCAAGGGGGAGCATTCCTGCGGAGGCAGAAACTGAAGGATCCCCGTGCCTGGTCAACTGATATAACTGAGTCTCTGAGCTCCAAATTCAGTGACAGTCTCTAGCTCTCCTGCAACAAGTGATTGGGAAAGATACTACATGTTGACTTCTGGCCTCCACATGTGTAAGCACATAACATGCCTATGTACCTAAGCACGCATGCACACATGGGCATCCATACATACTCAGAGCGAGGAAAACAGACTCTGATCTCAGAGTGACCCATTCTTAGACAGTTCAGTGCTCATTTTCCTCATCTGTACTGTGGGGACGCTCTACGTCAGTGGGGACACTGTGCTTCTTTTCACAGCACACAATGAGCTTTTACATAACGTGGACTTGGCCAACCCTAAGCCCCTGACAAGCACCTGATTCTAGTTAGGGAGAGCTGAAGTTAGGCAGGTCACGCTGGACAGGTGCAGGTGTTGAGTGGGCTCTTAGCAAGCTGTCCTGGAGGCAGGAAGAAAGGAAGGGAGGGGTGTGTAGAGGAAGCTCATGCAAGAGGCTCATAGAGAGAAAGGCTGTCTCTCTCTGGGGCATCCTCCCAGGTGAATTTTGCCCCTGCCTGGCACTCAGGGCCTGGGGAAAAACAAATGTACCCTCACCAGACAGAGAAGCCTCTGGTTCTGCGGCTTTCTGGTAAGGTCCCCATCCCAGGAGCTTTCAACAGTCTCATGCCAGGACAGAGAGAGCTTATACAGATCTGATTACTCACACCAATAACTTCCTTTCTCAGCTGCAAGAAGGGACTCTGGGGAGCCCCAAAGACAGACAAGACAGCTTTACCCACAGCTCCTGGGCAGACACGATCTGAGTGGGCAGAGGCTCTATAACAAACCTCATTTGTCAGCTGTGGGAGATTATCTTGATAAGGTTAATTGAGGTGGTATCCTGGTTAGTTTTTATTATCAACTTGACACAAGCTAACGTCAGCTGGGGAGAGAGCACCTCAGTAGAAGGCTTGCTTCCATTGGTTTGGCCATGTCTTTGAGGACCTGTCCTAATTAATGATTGAGGTGGGAGGCCCACTGTAGGGGGTAGATGGGCCCAGGCTGTGTAAGAAAGCAGGCCGAAAGCTATGTAGTGGTGGTGGCACATGCTTTTAATCCCAGCACTCACTTGGGAGGCAGAGGCAGTTGGACTTCTGAGTTGGAGGTCAGCCTGGTCTACAGAGTGAGTTTCAGGACAGCCAAAGGACACAGAGAAACCTTGTCTTGAAAAAACAGACAGACAGAAGGCAGGCTGATAATGAGCCACAGAGCAAGCCAATAAGCAGCATTTCTCCACAGTCTCTGCCTCCAAGTTTTGGTCCTGACCTCCCTCACCAATGGACTGTTACCTGGAAGTATCCGCTGAAATAATCCCAAGCTGCTTTTGGCCAGTGTTTATTACAGCAGCAGGAAAGCAGACACGGATCAACGAGAAGATGTGCCTGTGAGTGGAGAAGCTGCTAGAGCTGCCTAGCTCCCCATCTTTGGACATGAAAAGAAATAGGAGACACTAAGTCAGGTAGAGCAGCCTCACCCCAGCTGGGGCTGCACAGACGACTCTGGAGGGGAAGACAGGCCTAGGACTCCACGGTGGCCCTGCTGCCTTCAGCAGCCTTCAGCAGCCTTCAGCAGGTGGCCTTGGAGCTTGTGCAGTACAGGATCTTAGGCGACCTGAGGTTCTTTGACCCTTCAGGGGTGCCATCCTTGCAGCTGCTGCAGTCCCTCAATGCAGTACTCACTTATCTCTGTAAAGAAGGCTCATAGTCTAAGGGCACAGTCCGTTATGGTGGCAAGAGTTTAAAGGAGCTGGTCACATCCCATCCACAGTCAGGAAGCAGAAAGGTAAACACTGAGGCTCAGCTATCTTTCTCCTTTTAGTTCTATGGAGGACTCCAGTCCACACTCAGGGTCTTCCCCCCTCAGTTTAATCTTTCCGGAAACTCCCTCACAGACTTACATGGAGGTGAATCTCCCAGGCTATTCCAAATCCTGTCCAGATGACAGTGAAGATGGGCCAGCTGGCTCACTTAGGGATATGGTCAGCTCATCTGGATCTGGGGAGTCCCTCAAGAGCCTCAACTCTGGGCTTCAGAGTCCAGCCCAAAGGAAGCCAGGCCAGCTCTGGCTGGGCTCTGTGGAACTCAGGACAAACCCTCTAAGAGCCTTAGGTAAGGGCTAGCCCACCAGGTTACTGACAACCTGTGGGTGGTTATGGGACCTGAGAGGAGGGCTAGAGAAGGGTGTGTGCTCTTTCCTTCATTGAAGAAGAAAGGTCAAGTTCACAGAAGGCCCTACGGAGGTAAAATCTGGAAGGCAGGCAAATGCATGACAGTGGTGACAGGCACTGAGTGCTGCATGGATCAGGAGAGAAGGGGTGGGGTTCACAGATTGAGGGGTAGGGAGAGAAGATTAAACAGTTCTCTCATAGCGACTGCTGTGTCTATGCCCAGTTGGTGCAGTGCATGGCCAGGCCCTGGGTTGTCACTGTGGGACATGATTGTGCCTTTAATATCAGCAGCAGAGGAAAGAGGATGAAAAGTTCAAGTGGGTCATCCTCAGCGACACTGTGAAGCCACCCTGGGCCTCATGAAATCCTGCCTCAAAAACAGAAGTAAAAGAAAGAAAGAAAGAAAGAAAGAAAGAAAGAGAGGAAGAAAGAGAGGAAGAAAGGAGGGAAAAAAGGAAGGGAGGAAAGAAGAAAGAGAAAGAAAGAAAGAAAGAGTGAGAGAGAGAAAGAAAGGAAGGAAGGAAGGAAGGAAGGAAGAGAGAAAGAGAGGAAGAAAGAAGGAGGGAAGAAAGGAAGGGAGGAAAGAAGAAAGAAAGAAAGGAAGGAAGGAAGAGAGAAAGAGAGGAAGAAAGAAGGAGGGAAGAAAGGAAGGGAGGAAAAAAGAAAGAAAGAAAGAAAGAGAGAGAGAGAGAAAGAAAGGAAGGAAGGAAGGAGGAAGGAAGGAAGAAGGAAGGAAGAAAGAAAGAAAGAAAGAAAAGAAGGAAAGAAAAGAAGGAGGGAAGGAAGGAGGGAAGGAAAGAAGGAAGGAAGAAAGGAAGATTAAAACGGGCCTGTGGTGTTGGCTGCAGGTTGCTGAACAGCTGGGCTTATCTATGCAGCAACTTGACCAGTGTGTGCACAGAACCTTACACCTTGGCAAAGTTGCTGTCAAAAATAAATACGCTTGTCTGTATGGAAGAAACAGCCTGAGAACATACATTGCCCATGGGTGCCTGAGTGTCCCCATCCCTGAGCACCCAGAAGGTAGGTGTCAAGCTATAACACTTGAGCTTTCTCAAGGTTTGGAAACGCTGAGTTGAAAGTCAAAGCCATAAGCAAAATGCATTTGGGAACACAAGGGTCGGGGCACATCATAACAGAGGCCACAAGCCCCCAGCACAATACAGCTAAGAACATTGAACATCTCAGGGGACATAATCCACCAGACAGTGGAGCAAAGTCCAGGCCTTATAGCCAGGCCCTTCTTTTCTGCTTTTGCTGCAACTCCATGTTAGAGCTATATCTCCCAGGAGGGGAGAATGGGAAAGGCCTGGTTAGTCCTCCTTCCCTACCCCCCAATCTGTGAACCCCACCCCATCCCATCCAGCAGGGATGTTTGGGCAGACAGTCACCAGCCCTAATGTCCCATGGGCTTTGGTGCAGACCCAGTAGGGAAGGCAAGGGAAGGGTTAAAGGCCACTGCAGGGGGGCTGGGGGGGGACAGCAGCCAATTTGTAGAGGTCAGGAGGCCACTCCTTCCTCCCAGGTGAGATCAAATGCTATAGGGACAAAGGGACAAAAGGGAAGGAGATTGACAGGGATGCTCTGGGGGACTGCACCCCAAGGGAACACCCCACCCCCACTCTGAGAACAAGTATGGCATGGGGGTCAAAGGTCAGGACGTTTGGCTTGGATCATGGCTTTCCTTTTTACCTGGAGAGCAAAGCAAGGCTTAGAGGCTTCCGTTCAGATCTAGTCCTGCTGGGGGAAGAGGCTTTGTGAGTTCCAGGGCTAGGGCTGGAAGCAGGTTGGCAGCCGCCATTGTGACTCCCAGACAGCAGACCGGCCATAGGGACCTCTGAATATCCCCGTAGGAGGACTTGCCTGGGAGGCACCGGCAGTTGCCTCCAGCCTAAGGACCTCTTGAGCTCAGCCCATTGCCGCAGAATCCAGGGCTCAAAGGATTTGAGATTTGACAGAGAACAATGTCAGCCAATTAGCTAGCTACCTTGTACATGGAGCAGCCATGTCCCCTGTGGCCCCGGGGTTCCCTCTTGAAGTCAAGTGGAGCTTTGCTTATTTGCTTAAGCCATCCACCATCCAGTTATTAGATCTGAATTCATCTTTTAGGGTCAGCTTTGTTGCAGATTTGGGATGTGGCCCCAGCACAAGGGACTCTGAGAAACCCTCACTCTATCCTAAGACAAGGGCGTCTATCATGTCCAGCTGCGGAAGGGAAAGGTGTGTGTGTGTGTGTGTGTTTGTGTGTGTGTTTGTGTGTGTGTGTGTGTGTGTGTGTGTGTGTGTGTGTGTGTACGTACATGCACATGTGCATGTCCCCTTGGGAGCCCAGAGACTTGGTTCTCTCTGGGACTGAGATTGTGAGCAGTTTGTGAGCCAGCCAGTATCAATACTATAAACCTAACTCGGATCTTTGGCGAGAGTTGTACATGCTCTTCCCTTCTGAGCCACCTCTCCAGCCCAAACCCCACATTGTTCTAAGACTGGATCTGTTTCTGGAACTGAGAAACTAGAATAGCTGGCCAGGGAGCCCCAGAGATCCTCCTGTCTCCCAGCCCCCACCCCCTAGCCCCACTCTGGAGCTCAGCTTTGACATGGCTGCTGAGAATTGAACTTGTTTGTACTAGATCATTTGTTTAGCAGAATCTTCATGGCGGCCCCAGGCTCAGTTTCTGCCCCCAGAAGAAAGCCTTGCTCTCTAGTCAGCCCCAAGGGCCAGACACCAGACCCTCAGTGCACCTTGTCCAGTTTTGTTCAGTGCTTAGCGGGGCCAGAGAGCCCATCTGGTGGCCAAGTCAGAACCCTGTCCCTGGCTGCATCTGGGCTTCAAGGAGTCAGCTTAGGAATGTGTGACTGTCTTGTTAGCTATTGAAGTAACAACAGTTCCTGCCCAGCTCCAAGAGTGGAGCTCCTTCCCACTTTTTGTTCTGTTTTGTTGTTTTGTTTTCTGTTTTTCTGGGTTTTTGTTTGGGGGGGGTTGTTATTTTTGGTTTGGAGGGTGTTTGTTTGTTTGTTTTTGTGTTTTTGAGATGGGATCTCAAGCCAGGCGGTGGTGGCGCAAATGTAGCCTGGCTGTTTCACTGTATAGACCTGATGGCCTAGATGGCTTTGAACTCACGGTGACTCACCTGCCTCAGCTTTCTGAGTAGTGGGATTAAAGGTGTGTGTCACCACACCCTTTTCTCATACCCTGACCCTGGAGTCCTCACTCCTGTCTTGATTTTCTTCCAGATCCTTCCAAAGACCACAACCCATTGGCCAGACTGTCCCAAGGCTTCTCTGATACTGTTTACCACAATTCTGAGGCCTGCCTGGTTTTGGGGAGTTGTTTTGTTTTGTTTTGTTGCTTTGTTGTTTGAGGACAGAACCCCTCTCTCCATGTAGCCCTAGCTAACCTGGGAGTTGCAGTATAGTCCAGGCTGGCCTCTAGCTCACAGAGATACCTGTCTACTCTGCTAGGTGTAGAGGCCTGCGCTACCACGACCAGCTGGCCATTTCCATTAACGGGTAAGGAAACTGAGGCAAGAAAGGTTAGCAAGCCCACTACCCCTTCAGATTCCCATGTAGCAGAATCTCAACTGAGTTTGTGTCCAAGTTCAGCTGGCTCTCAGAATTTCACTAAGGTAGGCCCTCAACAGGGTTGACCTCTGTATCCAAGAGTTTCTGCAGCTGTGGTCCTGGCTGACTTTGGCCTGTTCCTCAATTGTCCCTAAGGCATCCACACTCTTGGCCCAGGGTCTTCCTCTGGACCCTATGTGAGTGTCCACGGGCCCTTCTCCACACCCTCCACCATGCAGTTGGAAGAGCTCTTCACCTCTACTCCAGGCCCCAACCTTGGTGTAGCTGCTTGTACGCTCCTGTTGATAGCCCTAGCCTGCTTCCTTCAGCTCTCTCTTGCCCAGAGAGGTTTTCCTGCACTTCGAACCACTTGCCTACTTGGCCCTGCTCCCACCCTCTCTCGGGCTGTGAATGGACCCATTGCTGGTGCTTCCGATGCTGCCCTGACCTCCCCTCCTCACACAGAGGGAACAGGAGTGGGTGCTGTCCTGGGCCTCCATTGTAGTATCCCTGGCCTGGGCTGAGCCTCTGTCTTCCCCTCCCATACAGAGTAGAGCCTAGCAGAGCGTGGAGGGGGTGGAGAGGGCATAATATGGTAATGGAGACCCTGTTAATTGCTTCCAAATGGCCAATTGCAGCCGTTTGACTAATTGGTCTCTTCCAGCCCCACCTCCCTGCCTGGACACCCCCAGACCTGGCCAAAGCCCACTTAACACTGGGGCCTCTGCTCCGGAAGTCCCCCCTCCCCTTATCTCTTGGGCCTGGGCCCACCTCCAGCCCTTACACCTACAGAGAAACTCAGGAGAAGAGAGACAGAGGAGAGTGCCCTGTGATGTCCCCAACTTTTGGCCCCAAATCCATTCTTTACCCCACTACCAAAAGCAGAGGAAAGAGAGCCAGTCTGTTTGTTGGGCACTGACCTGGAGCTACTGTACCTCTGAAGTCCTAAAAGCAGCCCATCTTAGAGCCCTACCAAGCTCAGAGAGGTGAGCTAACAGCTCAGGAGCACACAACTTGGAGATGGGGCGGGGGCAGTCTGCTGGAGCCACCTGTCATCTGAAGGCATCTGCCCTTTATCCTCAGTAGGCTGGGGCTGACTTAAACATCCTTCACTTGAGTTTCTGGGCCTTTGTCTCTGGTACTGACTGCATGGGTGCCACCCTAAAGCCCAGGCTCCAGTTCAATGGAGCCTTTCCTGCTTGTTATAGAAACCAGCCAGACACCCTCCTCAGGTGCAGTGGGGCAACATGGGAGATGAGGAAGGACCCAAGAGGGTACAGATGGGCTTTTTCAGCCAGCCTTTTTCAGGACCATGAATGGCAATGGTGTGTCTTCATACACAGTACAGGCAGGTTCTAAGTCCCATCCACACACACATGAGGCAGACTCTCCCCAAAGTTCGGTGGCTACATCCTGTGGGCTCTTCATCCCACATGTCCCAGGAGCTCTGAAAGGGGAAGAATACTCCTGTCCCTGTGGGACTTGAGCCTACATGTGCCCAAGAACAGTAGGAGCTGCTGGCTACTGACTGCATCCCTTCCCCAACATGCTTGAGAACTGGGTGGGTTCTGCTCCAGGTGTAGAAACCGAAGTCTGGGCAATAGGTTAGGAGGAGGGTCTCATTGCCCACCCCCACAAGACACACTTCCTCCAACAAGGCCATAGCTCCTAATGGTGCCTTTCCCTGGAGCAAGCATACTCAAACCACCGCAGTGTGTGTGTTTTAAGTGTATTTATTTTTATGTGTATGGGTATCTTTTGCCTGAATGTAGGTATTTGTACCAGATATGTGCCTGGTGTCCTCCTGGGCCAAAAGATGGAGTCATATCTCCTAGAACTGGGGCGTTACAGACATTTGAGAGCCACTGTGTGGGTGTTGGGACCTGAGCCCATGCCCTCTGCAAGAACAGCCAGTGCTCTTAACCAGTGAGTCATCTCTCTAGTCCCCTCCCCCCCCCCCAAGAAAGGGTTTCTCTGTGTAGCCTTGGCTGTCCTGGAACTCACTCTGTAGACCAGGCTGGCCTCGAACTCAGAAATCTGCCTGCCTCTGCCTCCCAAGTGCTGGGATTGAAGGCATGCGCCACCACCGCCTGTCTGATTTGTTTGTTTTTAAGACAGGCTCTCAAGGCTGAGAGGCAGGCTCCAGATCTACTTTGTAGTTAGCTAGCCTTGACCCCAGGTTCTGCTTCCACATCTCCAGCTCTGACACGCAGGCCTGTGCTAGCTAACACACCTGGCTTCTGCACTTGTCTTGGCCAGGCACAGGGAGGTAGCTGGATCCAGATGCTACTCTAGAAGCATTTAGGAAGATGTCCTCTGGATTCTTCTGTGCCGTCTTAGGAGCTTAGGCTGGTCATCGAGACACAGGGCTGTCCCTGTAAAGCGGGTTCCATCAATGACTCCAGGGATTTAGCAGTTCAGTGGCTTAGTCTTCACACTGCTTAAGAGTTCTCAGGGGCTAGGTCTGAGGCAGAGACCCTGCAGATCCTGGCCAGAACAGAAGCCCTGGGAGACTGCTAAGGGCGCTAAGCTGTGGTGGACATGTGTATTCAGCATGAGGGCTCATTGAGGACCTGCTGCCCTAAATGAGGTCTCAGAGTAGAAAAATGCCCCAGTGTGTGTTATTAACAGCTTCTGTAGTGTGGAGATTCTTCCCCCTCCCACCCCACCCCACACACTTCTCAGGGTCTCACATCAACAAGGGCTTCCCACCAGACTCCTCCAGAGAGCTCAGGGTCAACTTAGGAACCAATGCTGGGACCCAAGCCATTGGGTCCTCAGGCACACCTGAGGGTAGTTGCTGGCCAGGGGACCCTTAGAGGCACAGGATGTGGGATGGGACCTTTTCTGATACCTCAGGAAGTCCTTCTTCTTTGAGGCCCTTGGCAGACAGGGAACCGAAGTCAAGAGCTCAGGAAGCTATTCCCTGAACCTAGATTCCCCCTCAGCCTGCCAGGTGGCCATGCTGATGCCTTTGTGGGATCTTCTCTCCCTTCTGTTCTGTTTCTCTCTGTATCTCCACATTTCTCTCCCTCCCACTGTTCTCTTCCTTCTTTCTCTTCTACCGGATCTGTCACCTGCCTCTCCTATCCCTATTTCTGTCTCTACATAGATCTCCTGGACTCTAAGACTCTGTGACTCTATTGTCTCTGCTCCTATCTGTGCAGTCCCCTCTCTGGACCACCGTTGGGACAGACCACTCTCGCTCAAGGTGTGCAAACTTCTTTTGGTGCCTTCTGGTCAGTAGCTTCGAGACATAAGAGTCCCAGGGCCGTTGGGCCACAAGATTGGACTTCTGAGGAGAGCTCTGGGGTGTGAGAAGCGACGTGCACGGACCCAACCCAGGGCTCCCCACGCATCGCCCTCCGCAATCGCTCTCGATTAGGCGCCGCCTTTCATGAGCGTTTGTCAGCTAGACTTCCCCGCAAGTTGTTTGCGCAGACATCAGTCATCCGCAGTCCCATTGTGCACCCAGGATTGATGTAAGGCGGGAGGGGGTGACAGGGCCTGGGGGCGGTTGCTTTTAGGCCTCGCTCTATAATTTTCCGAGGCATAATTGGTCTGGGGGCGGGAGCGGGGCGGGGACCTTTCAGAGGCGGGAGGGGGCGCAGGGCGCACTGCAGAGGAGCTGCGGCCCGACGGCGCTGGCCCGGGCGCTGTGCGCAGGCAACGCCCGGCCTGAGTCCCGCGCCCCCGCCAGGGACCACGGCCGCCTTTTGTTGCCAAGCGCCCTTTCTTCAGAACTGTGTTCAGCAAAGAAACACGACCCCCATTCCTGGGTGAAAATTCAAAGTCTTCTCTCTCCATCTCCCTCGCCTCTTTCTTGTCTTCTCTCCATCTATCTCTCCCTCTCCACCCGTCCCTTTCTCGATCTCCACCTCTCTCCATCTCTCCCTGTCTCCCCTCCTCTTCCTCCCTCCCCTGTCCCCAGCTCTTCTTGGTCCCCCTCTCCCTCCCTTCTTCTCCTAGCCACAGTCGAGCCGGCCTGGCGCGCGGGCGTGTGCTCCCAGCGCCGCGCCTTCGTGAGCCCCGCGCTGGCGCAGCCGCCGCTGCGGGCGGGCGCGATGCTGGGATGGGCCTGATCTGGCTTCTGCTGCTCAGCTTGCTGGAACCCGGCTGGCCAGCTACGGGGCCCGGGACGCGACTGCGACGCGATGCGGGCGGCCGTGGTGGCGTTTACGAGCACCTCGGCGGGGCGCCTCGGCGCCGCAAGCTCTACTGTGCTACCAAGTACCACCTCCAACTGCACCCGAGCGGCCGCGTAAACGGCAGCCTTGAGAACAGCGCCTATAGTGAGTGTTCAAGTCGGGACAGGGAGGGAAGGGTGGCGGAAGGGACCGGAGGGCTCCGTCCCCTGTCGCCACGTCCCGAGTGGGAGCAGAGCGTCCTAAGACGACACCGAGGTCCCAGCTACAGATCTCAGCGAGCTGCCCCGCCCGTCCCGCTCCCCCAGGAGCTGCGACCCCGGTTCTCTAACATTTGTATTTCTCAGTGAAAAGCCGTTGGACAAGGATTTATCACCCTCTTTATTGTTTTGACGACCCCGGGACTCATGGCCAGTTCCTTTCGTCCTTGCTCTCAGCCGATGCGCCGAGGATACTCCTCTAGGCAGAGCTCGGTTTCTGCAACGCGGCGGCGTCTGTCGACAGGCTTGTCTCTCGTCCTGCGCCCTGCAAGAGAGCGCGACAGGACAGACAGGCGTTCCCGGATGCAGCTGGCACGCACCCACAGCCCGCAGCTCGATCATACCCAGGGCCAGTTCCCGAGTCTTGCAGAGTTTGACTTCTTGGGTTCGGTACACGCGAGTGGAGCTGGACCAGGAGCGTTGCGCGCCGCGTGGGAGGGAAGCCGCGCAGAGCTCACCGCGCCCGGGGCGCAGGAAGCCGAGCGGGGGGCGCGGGCGGCGGAGGGAACCGCAGCTTCCTCCTGCAAAGCCGCAGCCCCGCGGGGGCGTCCCGGGGACCAGCCCCTGTCCGGCCTGGAGCACGGGGCTCCTCATGCGCACCATTCCCCAGATGCCCGATCCCAGGCGGCCCCAGATGTAGAGGAGGGCACCTTCGCTACCACCCTAGGGGCACTCAAGCGGGTGCTCGTCTGGCGCTATCTGTAGAGGCGTCACCCTTCACCCCTCCAAACGATGGCTAGAGCAGAATCTCAACTAGTCCCAGTAATCTGTACCATGTTGGGTCCCAGTGGGCACTCCCTGGAAAGGGAGTGAATGAATCCTCGACCCACTATCCCGGGAGTCTTTGACCTCCGCTCCCCTCCCAAAAGCACTATACTGTTTCACCACAAGGCAAGTTTGGTTGGTTTTGTATTTTATTTGTTTTGTGTGCCACGGTGTGTGTGTGGAGGTCATTGAACCACTAGCTGGAGTCGGTTCTCTACTTCCATCCTGTGGGTCCCTGGATCAAACTCTGGTGGTCAGTCTTGGCAACTACTCTGCCATCTGCGCTGAGAGATCGCTAACTTTTGTACCTATTCTTGGTCCTGGGTGAGCTCTGTCACCTTTCCTCAGCACTCAGGCCCTTCTGTGGCAGGCTACCTCTCAGCACGCATCTTTGGATCCCTTGCTGCCAGTGGGGGTGGCACTATGACTGGGCTGCAAGCCCTGGCTTCCCTGAGAGTCTCGGCCACCTCCCCTTCTGGGTCTTCCTCTGCTCCAGGGTTTGGATTCCCAAGCCGTTATGTGTGGCCTTGAGCAAGTTACTTGTTCTAGGTTTCTGGTTGCTAGACTGAGCCATTCACAAGATTGCACAAAATACAGACTGGGTCGATCTGCCCAGAGTGTACCCAAGGTGCGTGGCAGGGGCAGAACATTCCCGTCATGTCCTCTCCTGAGGTTAGAATTAAAGTCTTGGACACAGTGGCTGGGTGTCCCTTTCTTCACCTTCTGCCCAATGTTTTCTTCCTACCAGGACTTCCAACCGCCACCTCCACCTGCTGGTTATGGCTGTCCACTTGTCCCAGCCTGGGATTGGGGGGAAGCTTGCTCAGCCTGAGGTTCTGCTTAGGTAGAGAAGCTGATGGACCCTTCCTGACTCTTTCCAGGCATCTTGGAGATTACTGCTGTGGAAGTGGGCGTGGTAGCCATCAAAGGGCTCTTTTCTGGGCGGTACCTGGCCATGAACAAGAGAGGACGGCTGTATGCTTCGGTGAGTTCCATCACTAGTGGGCAGGTGCTGATGGAATAGCCATCTGGCTTGAGCATCTGATTCGGGGAACAGAAAGAACATGAGCCCCCAGGTCATGCCAGACTCAAGCCCGTCCAGATTCCTCCTGGGCTTCTGAGTGCCTGCCCAACACAGACCTGAGGTGCTCAGAAAAATGTTCTTCCCACCTGTCTGAAGTCAGTCTCTTTCTCTGAAAGTCACAATGGTAGAGATAGGAAGAGAATATGGCAGCAGGGTCCCAGATCTCCACGGAGTGAGTAACAACAAGAGCTACAGTTGAGGGAGAGCAGTCAGGGCAAAGCTGCCCTGCATCTATGGAAGGAGGAAGTTTGGTGCTTGGCCTGTTCTCAGGGTGGGAAGGGAATGGCTGTCTGGCTTAGCAGGGGACTAAAGGGCTGGAGAAATGGCTGTCAGTCTAGTACCGGCTGCACAGCATAAGAACCTGAGGTTCTCCAGCTCCATGGGCCTCCAGCACCCATGTCTCAAAGACAGGCCAAAGCATCGTCATCCCAGCGCAGGGGGTATAGGAGCTCAGCGTTCCCCAGCCAACCTAGCTGAATTGGCCTCCACGCTCATGGAGGAGCATCAGAAGGAGCTCAGGTGTCTCCACACTCCTGATGTGATGGAAACACACTCTTGGCTGAGTGGTGAGTCCTAGCTGCTGCAGAGCTGGGCTGGTGATTTCCCCGCCTCTTAGACTCTGGGTCCTGTCCCACTCTAGTGAGTGAACTCAGCTGGCTTTATGATGAACCTGACTGTCCCCCAGAGACTCTGCCTTAGGGTGAGGTTTCAGGTATCTTCAATGACAGATTATATCTTCCTGCCCACAGGGAAGAACATGATGGGGGGGGGGGCATGCCTGTGCTTTCCTGGCTTCAGGGGAGCAGGGGATGATGAGGTTAGGGCTCCAGCTGGTTGGAATAGAACTTTCCAGATAACCCATCTGGGCTGGTCTTGCAGGCTTGCAGACAGGCCCCAGCTTCTTTCTGCTGCGAGCTGGTATCGAAGGCTTCTTCACGCAGGCCTGTCCATGGTGTCCTGGGTGCATAGTGTGGCTGCCTATGTGCTGTATCCATGGGCCAGTGACATTCCACAGTCAGTCCCCACCTCCCAGAAGTCATAGACCACACAGCTGCCCACAGCTCCCTCTACTGTAAGAGCTGCTGAGTGAAGTCAGCTCACCCTCCATTCCTGCCTCCATAGTGCCTCCTGCTGAGAGTCAACCAGGAGCCATGGTGGACCTCCTCCTCTCTTAGCCCCACAGCCAGTTCACCTCCAAGTCCTCAGGCATGCTCACTCCTTGACTTGATGTCTTCAACATGTACCTCACCTCACCTCTCCTCACCTCTCCTCACCTCTCCTCACCTCACCTCACCTCACTCACCTCACTTCTCCTCACCTCACCTCACATCTCCTCACCTC
>NW_022196904.1:134130645-134147125 GCF_008632895.1 Mastomys coucha
TCACCTCACCTCTCCTCACCTCTCCTCACCTCACCTCACCTCACCTCACCTCACCTCACCTCACCTCAGCTCACCTCCTGCTGCCTAACCCCAGAAGTAGCACCTTGTCACAGGGGCCTTATACCTTCTCACTCAGAGCTGCAACAACTTTAGACTTGGGTGACCGGCTGGCAACCTCTCTGCCCTCCAGCCTGTCCATTCATTGTCTATCATCCATCCATCTATCCATCCATCCATTCAGCCAGCCATCTATCCACCCACTTACACACTCAGTCATCTACCCACACTTCCATCTATACATTCATTCATATATCCCAACCATCCATGCACCTACACACTTATCAACCTATATCCATCCATCTACCACCTATGTACCATCCTTGCACCCAATTATCTAGCCGCCTATACATTCATTTGTCCATCGGCCTACACAGTCACTCATTCACTCAGCAACATACCTAGCTACCCACCCACCCATCACATCCATCCCCCTGTCCAGTCACTCACCAGCACATCCATTCATCCACCCTCTGACACACCAGCCAGCCAGCCACCTCTAACATGCTCTGTCTACCACATACCAAGCACTGAGCCAAGTGCAAGATTACAGCAAAAGGGGATAGTGGAGGGAAGTCACTTGGAGCAGGACATACACAGTCTTGGAAAGGTAGGATAGCCAGGCTGCCTAGACAGTGACAGGTGTGAGCAGCTGGTCCAGGCAGCCTCAGAAGAGAGGGAGGCATTGGGGAGGCAAGGCCCCATTGACATCATGGCCTCCAAGGCTGTTGACTGTGGCTTCTGTCCCATAGGAGCACTACAATGCAGAGTGTGAGTTTGTGGAACGGATCCATGAGCTGGGCTACAACACGTATGCTTCCCGCCTGTACCGCACAGGGCCCAATGGGCCAGGGGCTCGATGGCAGCCTGGTGCCCAGAGACCTTGGTACGTGTCGGTGAATGGCAAGGGTCGGCCACGCAGGGGCTTCAAGACCCGCCGCACACAGAAGTCCTCTCTCTTCCTGCCCCGAGTGCTAGGCGACAAGGACCATGAGATGGTGCAGCTGCTGCAGAGTGGCCAGACACAAACCCCAGAAGAGGGCAGCCAGCCCGGGCAGCAGAGAGAGAAGAAGCAGAGCCCAGGTGACCATGGCAAAATGGAGACTTTGTCTACCAGGGCCACTCCAAGCACCCAGCTGCATACAGGTGGACTGGCTGTGGCCTGAGTGGCCACCTGGAAAGCCCTCTGAGACCAACCCCAGCAGGCACCCAGGATCCACTTGGGGCCCTGGCCTCCCTACTCTTGTCTCTGGGCCGGCTGCTTGGGGGACCAAGAACTTGCAAGTCTTTTGTGGCTTTCAAAGAACAAGTGCCAGCTGCTAAGGGGCTTGAGTCAGAGACTCTAGAAGACTCAACGTTCAAGATGTATGTGGAGTTACATGAGAGGGAGTTCTTATTACAGGGGTCATCCTAACCCCAGGTGGAGCCCAGGCAATGGCAGACAGTCCTGGCGACCTGAGGCAGTGGACAGTGGGGGTGGGGGCTGTGATTCAGACATTAAAGATGTCTTTCTGTCTTGCTATTTAACAGCTGGGATGCAGGCTTAGCATGCCCTGAGGCTCCAACTGAGATATTCTGTGGAGGGTGAGGAAGGCAGAGGTCTGCGGGCTTCACTGCACAGTGTCAGGCAGGCTATGTGTGTCCTGAGAAAGGGCTGAGCTGCTACGTGTGTGTGTGTGTGTGTGTGTGTGTGTGTGTGTGTGTGAGGGCATTCTTGTGTCTGCAAATACCCAAAAGTGTGTGTGTAGAAGGGTGTTGGTGTATTCCTGAGAGGATGTGTGTGTGAAGCATGCACACAAACTGACCCTGGACTTTTGACTTCCAGGCCCCTGCCTCTGTGTGTGTGTGTGCATGTGTGTGTGTGTGCGTGTGTGTGTGTGTACATGTGTGTGTGCATGTGTGTGTGTGTGCATGTGTGTGTGCATGTGTGTGTGTGTGTGCATGTGTGTGTGTGCGTGTGTCTGTGTGTGTGTGTGTGTGTGTGTGTGTGTGTAATGTATATAGTTTGTATGGATCCAGAGAAGAAAAGAGGTTAAGAGGTTTGTTCTGGTTTCAGATCCCCTCTCTCCCTGTGTTAATTCCTTCATTGATGTGAGCAAACACCTGACAAGAAGCATTGGCAGGGAGAAGGGGTTCGCTTTGGCTCACAGTCTGAAGGGACACAGTACCTCATGGGGAGGGGAAGGGGGGACAATGAGGGAGGATGGAGGCTGTGGTAGAAGAGCCAGTTCACATCTCCACAAGCCAGGAAACAGAGTGGGGATGGCTGGGGCTCAGCAGAGAGAGATGAGTGTGGTGCCTACTTCTTTCTCCTTTTAGGCTCATGCTGGGGAAGCCATGGAACAGGGCCTGAGACAGCGGGGGGGCGGGGGGCAGAGAGATGAACGCTGGTGCTCAGCTCACTTCCTCCTTTTTACTCAGTCTAGGGTCCCAGTCCATGGGATGGTGCCCCCTATGGTGCCACCCATTCTGGGTGGGTCTTCCTTCAGTTAAACTACCCTGAAAACACCCTCACAGACAAGCACAGAGGTGAGTCTGCCAGGTGATTTCAAACCCAGTCAGGTTGGTCACGGAGAGGAAGCATGCCACCCTGGAAGCCATGTGTTTCTCTGGGAACTGTTTTTATCAGGACTTCAAGCAGGGGTCCCTTTCTTCCTTCGTTCTTGCTACCCATCTCCAGGGTTCCAGGCTCTCCTGACAGCCAACCTCCAGACAGGCCCAGCTCCCTCTGCATCTTTGTGCTGAGAACCTTGGCATAGAGCTGCCCTCAGCCTTAGGATAGATAGATGCAGACTTAGCCCCTCAGTAGGCCCCAGAACCCAGAATTGTTCCCTGAGGAATTGGGGGCTAAGTCAGGGTGAAGCTTCCACAGCTAAGTGGCTGGAGGCTGCCAGAGCCCAGAAGCTCAGGAGGCATGGCAAGCGAGCCTTGAAAACCCTTGCCCACCAGCTTGACCTTGGACCTTCTGGCCTTTAGCTTGCGACAATACATTTCTGCTGTGAAAGGCGCCATCTGGTTGGTGATATTTTGTTTGTTTCTGGTTGTTTTGTTTTTTGTTGTCATTTGTGGTATGTTTTATGTGTGTGTGTGTGTGTGTGGTGTGTGTTGCAGTGCTAGAGATGGGATCTGAGGTCTAGAATAACCCACACAGGCCCTTGAACCCTACCCCAATGCAGCTGTGACATTTGTTTCAGCTTCCCCAGAAAGTTGTGTACCTGGCCTCGGGTGACCCTAAAAGGAAGAAGAGCCCATAATGCAGAGACAGGGACAGGTCAGCTCCCAGGCTCAAAGTCACCCAAGCTCCTGGGAGGGCAAAGGCCTCAGCCTAGAGGTAGCAAGAGGAAGTGAGGAAGCAGTGTTTCCTGCCACACAAAGGGGACTGGAGTAGGTCAGAGAAGGAGCCTCAGAAGAAGAGGGCGAGGGGTCTGGGGGGTGGGAACCTGAGTGGGGGTGGTGGTCTAAGAACAGCCCAGGCTCTGTGAGTAAAGCCTTCACGGACATTTCCCCAGAAGGGTCAGGGATGAACATTTAAAGTGCGGTTGTCGTGAGGACTAGGGTGGCAGCTCTGAGAACACAAAGCTGGACCCAGAATAACCATAGCAACCTTGATGGGCGTATCCCACAAGCCAGAGAGGGCAGGACTCCAGGCCAAGTAGGCAGACACACCTAGACTCACTGAGGGGCCTCTAGGGGATGTAACCAGAGTTCTCATCTCCATCCCAACAGGCAAAACGGGGCCAGACACATGGTGACTATTACTCTGCCTGGAATGGGAAGAAAATTCTGGGAGAGAGTTTGACCCTGAGTGACTTAAGCAGGTCCCAGGTCACATGTGCAGGATGTCAGATCTACAGAGACAAAGGGGGATAAAGCTGCCAAGAGTCAGGAGAGGTAGGGGATGTTTGGTGGAGTCAGAGTTTCTGTCTTGGGAGAGGAGAAAGTTCTGCAGATAGATGCAGGGATGGCTAAATGTCATGAAACTGTCCACCAGAGGCCCGGCAGGTGGACACCTGGAGTGCTGTGATGTAGGGCTGTGGTTGGCTACAGTGTCCCTTCCAGAAGTCGCTGGGTGGCACCGCTGAGCAGGCTGAGATGCAGCTCAGTTACAGAACGGTTGCCTATCATGCAACCTGGGTTCCATCCTTAGCACCTCATACACTGGGTGTGGTGGTACACAACTGAGAACCTAGCACTCAGGAGGCAGAAGTGAGAGGATCCGAAGTTCAAGGCCATCCTCAGCTACATTCATGAGTCTGAGTTCAGCCTGGGCTCAATGAGACATCCTCCACCCACCCCCCCAAAAAAAAAAAAGAAAAGAAAAAGGAAGAGAGGGAAGGAGCTAGGGCGATAGCTTAGTGAGTTAAGTGTTTGTTGTACAAGGTTAAGGACCTGAGTTTGAATCTCCAATACCCATTTAAAAGGATAGTACTGCGGTGTCCTCCTGCAACCATAATTCTGTACTGAGACAGATATGAGGATCTCCAGGACTGATTGCATAGCCTGGATGAATCAGTGAACTCTAGGTTCAAAGAAAACCTGTCTCGGCCGGGCGGTGGTGACACACGCCTTTAATCCCAGCACTTGGGAGGCAGAGGCAGGTGGATTTCTGAGTTCGAGGCCAGCCTGGTCTACAGAGTGAGGTCCAGGACAGCCAGGGGCTATACAGAGAAACCTTGTTTCAAAAAAAAAAAAAAACAAAAACAAAAAGAAAGAAAACCTGTCTCAAAAATTAAAATGGATTTCAGCACTCAGAAGGCAGAGACAGTAGGATCTCTGTGAGTTGTGAGTTCAAGGCTAGCCTGGCCTACATAGAGAATTCCAAACCTTCCAGGGCTCTGTAGAGAGAATCTATCTTAATTTTCTTAAAAAAAATCTAAGGTGGATAGAGGAAGATACTAGATACCACTGGCCTCCATGTATACACACACAGGCAAGACACACACACATGTAAATGCATATACCACACACAGAGGGAGAAAGAAAAGGGAGGGAGGAGCGAGAGAAAGAAAGAGAGAACAGAATATTTCAATCTGTCCAAGATGATCAACAGCACATCTTTAGACCCTGCCCTTTCACCCTATGACCCCTGACCCTTGCTCACTGTCACCACTCCAACCATGTTTGTTCCCAAACTCCTTTGCGCGTGCCACGGGCACTTTTCTTCCCTCTGTTTGTCTCCAGGTTGCCCCCTTCTCATCATTCACTTCTGAGCACACTGGGCTGTTTAATGACTGAGTCCCTGGAACTTCAGGTCCGTGCCTCCGAGCCTGGAGCTCCTGACATGATCGGAGCACATGCTTGTAAACCGTGTGGGTGAAGGTAGAACAGACTGGGCCGTTGCTTGCTGTCCCTAGAGGCTGTTCACTGATGAGAAAACCTGCTCAGAGAGGGTAGATGGTTTTCCTGAGGCCACACAGCCAGTGAAAGACCTACTGGGCAAGATCTGAGGACTCTAAAGCTTGTCCTGCCACCTGCTTTGTACCAAAAGGAAAACAAAGGAGTGGAGCCTAGTGGCAAGAGCCTGTGGCTGGGTGTGGTAGTATATACCCTTAATCCCAATGCTGGGGTAAAAGGCAGAGACTGGAGGATATTTGTGAGTTCAAGACTAGCCTGATCTACATAGTAAGGCTCAGGATAGCTGGAGCTATGTCGGAAGACCCTATCTCAAAAATAAAACAGGAAAGGAAAACAAACAAACATGAGCTGCATGGGACTCCAAGGTCACCCCAAAACTGTGCCAGGAGACAAGACACAGGTCCATACAGACACTAAGAGCCCCAGCAGTGCCCACAACAGGGAGCCAGGAGACTGTAAGTGGATGGGGCCCTCTTCAGGTGAAGAAAATGTTCTAGAAAGGGTATCAGTGACAGGGCAGTGTGCTCAATATAAATTCGTCAAGGTCACAACTTAGACAAGGGGACTGTGCATGTTGTTTTGATGGGGACCTGATGCTAGGACGCAAGCGCAGGCTGGTCTGAAACTTTTGGCCATCCTCCTACCTCCAACTCCAGAGTATCAGGATGGTAGGGGTGAGCCCTCATGCCTGGCCAAGTTGAGTGTTTCCAGGGTAGCATCTGGATAGGTCTGATGTAATTATGGGGACTCCCAGGTGACAGTTCTGTGGCTCAGGACCACCCCATACAGTACTACTACCTGCCAGCAGATGGCAGTGGCCTCGGGGATGAGCTCAAGTGTGGAGCTGGCTTGGGCGTTCTCTGCAGGTGAGTTTACCTGGGTGAGTCATGGTTGGCCACCCCAACAGGCTCAGAATTACACAAGATGGCACAGGCACAGGAGTAGGGTCTGGCAGGTCAGGTGCTGTAGCCAGGAGAACCAGGCCAGGGATACAGCAGGGGTCCACTCTTGCTGCACCTCAACGTGGTGACTGAGCTTGGAAGAACAGTGGGGCTGGAAACATTTTCCATGCCAAGCTGTGGTAGCTCACCGCTTCAGTATCCCCGATGGGACAGAAGGGGAACTGAGGCCCAAAGAAGAGAAGCTGCTTGCTCAGAAGTGGGGAAGGCAGGGCTACAATCAGGCCCACTGTGAGCTCTAGACCCCTGCTGGCTCACAGTGGCTTGCATGGTGCTCAGTTTCCTGTCTAGGACACTGACAAGCATGTGTAGTGAAACACAGTGGGTGGTACAGGCCTATCATCCCAGGACTCAGGAGGTTGAGGCAGGAGAATGACAGGTTTGTGGTCAACTTGGACTGCAAAGTAAGGTCTGTCTCCTGCCAATCAACCCACATGGCTCTAAAATACAGTCCCCTAGCCAGGCTGTGCTCCCCAGATGGCCCTGGATAGAATGCCAGTGCCCCAATGCCTGCCAGCCTTTCTAAATTCCTGCCAGCCAGGAACCTCTATCTAAATTTTTTTTTAAGATTTATTTATTATTATATCTATGTATACTGTCGCTGTCTTCTGACACACCAGAAGAGGGCATCAGATCCCATTTATAGATGGTTGTGAGCCATCATGTGTTTGCTGGGATTTGAACTTAGGACCTCTGGAAGGACCTAAGCCACTTAGGACCACTGAGCCATCTTTCCAGCCCTCTAAATTTTAATTTATTATTTATATATTTATTTTTATAAGCACTCTTAGCTGATAAACCATCTCTTGGGCCCTTTTGTTTGTTTTTTAAAACAGGGTCTCACCATGTAGCCCTGGCTGGCCTGGAATTTTCTATGTAGATCTGGCTAGCCTTACACTCAGACATCCCACATCCCCCTGCCTCTGCCTCCCAAGTGCTGGAATTAAAGGAGTGAGCCATCACACCTGGCTAGGAATCCCTATTAAAGCATATCCTGAACTGGCGGGATGGCTCAGTAGAAAGAGCACTGACTGCTCTTCTGAAGGTCCTGAGTTCAAATCCCAGCAACCACATGGTGGCTCACAACCGCTCGTAATGAGATCTGACACCCCCTTCTTGTGTGTCTAAAGACAGCTACAGTGTGCCAGGTGGTGGTGGCACACACTTTAATCCCAGGACTTGGGAGGCAGAGGCAGGCAGATTTCTGAGTCGAGGCCAGCCTGGTCTACAGAGTGAGTTCCAGGACAGCCAAGGCGACACAGAGAAACTCCTGTCTCGAGAAAAAAAAAAAAAAAAAAAAAAAAAAAAAAAAGACAACTACAATAATAAATAAATCTTTAAAAGAAAAAAAAAGCATACCCTAATGCTCATGAACTCAGTGGGCACACCAAGAGTTTTCGTGTGACCTAGGGCTTTGCACTCATCATCTTGTGGGTTCTCCTGGTGACCCTCAAGCTTGGCTGCAATGATCCCCACTTAAAGGTGTGTACACTGAGACATTGGGATGGGCTCGGGCTGAAGGCTAGATCTGAGAGGCCCAGGGGTGAGATTGCTCTCCACCCATCAGGGACCCAGGAAATACTCACCTTTTCCCTCTATATTTGTTGTGTGATATCTACTCAGCTGCGGCACAAAATGGCTGCTTAGGTCTGGTTATCTTGCTGTGTTGTGTTCCTGAGCCCACCAGGGTGGTGCTGTAACAGGGGGCACCTTGACCACCTCCAGCATCAGATGAGACTGTCTCCAGATGATGGGGTAGGCCTGCACACTGCCACACACAATGCCCACCCACACCAGCTCTTCTTGCCTGCCCTACGCTAAGCACCAGCTCCATGCACACAGCAGAGAGGGAAGGCCAGAGTAGTGTGGCCACACCATCCAGACATCAGCAAGAGAGGTAAAACCAAGAGAAGCTTTTAAAGTGACATGGCAGGGACAACAGATGATGCTCTGACCGAGATCGAGTGTGGGGGTAGGCAGCGTCCAGACTGAGACCCAAAGATCAAGAAGACACAATAAGAAGGTAGTGGCAAGGACAAAGCCCCTGGGGGTGGGGTGGGAAGGTCCTGGCTAGGTCTGGCCAGGGTCCCCAGTGTGTTTGGGGCTAGGGCTGAGGCTAGGTACAGAGCTCACTCCACACCGGGCTCCCCACAAGCTGCCTTGTAGCTGACCTGCTCTTACTGCCTTCCTCATCACTGCACAGCAAGGGAGCATGAACCCAACAGGATTTGCCTTTTGAGCCCCAGAGCCCCTCCGAGGGTCTGCAGGATTAAGGGTGATGTGCTGGGTCTCACTGTGTATCCCAGGCTGGCCTTGAACTAACTCGCAGTAATCCTCCTGCCTTGGCTTTCGGAGGCGGTGATTGCAGATGTGAACCTTTGGCTTTCCTGTGCCAGCAGCACATCTTATTGGCTGACATAGTATTAGTAGAGTTTGACCATGAGCAGTCTCAGTGTACCTCAGCTTCCCTGTTCACTTACAAGAACTCCCCCACGATCTATGAGGTGGGCAAAGCCCAAATGGAGATTCCCACCTTTCACCAAGCACCCTGCAGGGGGAAGCAGGAGGATCCAGTCAGTACCACTCTGCTTTATATGGTGAATTTGAGGACAGCATGGGCTACTTGAGATCTATTTTTAAGTTAAAAAATAGGGCCGGGGGCACTAGAGAGATGGCTCAGTGGTTAAGAGCACTGACTGCTCTTCCAGAGGTCCTGTGTTCAATTCCCAGCAACCACAACTATCTATAACAGGCATCCGATGCCTTCTCCTGCTGTGTTAGAAGACAGCGACAGTGTTGTGCCCACATACATGAAATAAATAAATCTTAAAAAAAGAGAGAGAGAGAGAGAGAGAGAGAGAGAGAGAGAGAGAGAGAGAGAGAGAAAGGAAGGGCTAAAAGGGCCTGGAGTTCCCAGCACCAGGGTAGAATAGCTCACAATGATCTATAACTCTGGCTCCGGGGAATCCAACACCTTCTGGCCTGTGAAGGCACCTGCACACTTGTGCACATATACCTACACAAACATGCACACATACATATAAACAAAAATAATAAAAATCATCAGGCAGTGGTGGCACACGCCTTTAATCCCAGCACTTGGGAGGCAGAGGCAGGCGAATTTCTGAGTTTGAGGCCAGCCTGGTCTACAGAGTGAGTTCCAGGACAGCCAGGGCTACACAGAGAAACCCTGTCTTGAAAAATCAAAATCATCATCATCATCATCATCATCATCTTTAAAAGTAAATAAATGGCAGAGCAGCCAGTGTTTGTCGAATGGCTAAGTAAACATTTGCATCAAATGTTCCCTAGATTCTCAACCTGATACCATTGCAGGTCCAAGACACAAAAGACAATGATCTCAGGCCTCCTTGTGGGTAGGGGGCTATCTCAACCCACTGCCATCCTGGGGGCCTCTTCAAGGCTCACAGAGCTAGGACAGGGAGCTGAGAGCTCATGCATACCCCAGGTCAGTCCCACATAGGTAGATCATGAAGAGGCCAGGATATGAAGAGAGGTGGCAAAGCATCATGGGCTACATCTCTGCCTGCACTAAGAAAGGCTGACCAGTGTTCCAAACCAGGTCAGCAATGGTGGACATCTTAACAAATCCTAGAGCCTTAGATGGAGTACTGTGTTGGGGGAACCTGGCTCCCTGATCTCAGGGGGTCCTAGCCCATCTCTGAGACAGACACATTTGTCCACAGACAGAGCTTCTCAAGGGACCCACACACATGTGTGATGAGCTGGGAAGCCTGGGACTTGTCTCCTTGACGCCCCGGCACCTCTTCCAGCTGCCCTGGTGATTTCCCAAGGATGCAGGGGCGGCTGTGTAGCTGAGTGTCCTCTGAGAGACATTACAACCAACCAGGCTTTATTTTGGTTTTTGTAATAGGTTTGCTGTCAGGATTTCCATGAGTCTCTCGGAGCTCCAGATGCTGGGTCTGTATTTAACTCGAATGAGTGGCAGAGAAGCCATGGGCCTGGGCAACCTGGTTCCTGGGGGTGGGGGGGTGACCCCTAGGCTTGGAGCAGCTATTTTAGAGGAGGCTGCCATTTGGTCTTTGCCAAAATAGTTGAAAGAAGACCCCCAAAATAGCATCCGGGTCTGCCCTGGCTTAGTCGGCATCACATGCAGGCTTAGAGCAGGCGTGTGGCCTGTCAGCGAGCAGGCAGCAGAGACTGCTTGTCACCGAGGCCAGGGGCCAAGGAATGGCCTTTGGGCTGCCTCACAGGGCCATTGTCCCAAACCCTGCAGCATGACTTCAGGGAGGAGGAAGCATAAGAGAGATGGCCAGGTCCTGAGAACCCAAGGAGCTGGGGCTCGGTCAGATGTCCTTAGAGGCCCCCAGGCTTTGTAGAGCCTAAGTAGTTTCTTTCTTTTTAGATTATGGTTATGGGGAAGAGAGAATCCTTTCCCTGAAGGGGAGAGAGAGGTCAGGACCTCACTCAAAGGTGTAAGATGGAGTGTCTGTCACCTAGCAAGACTCTTTGTGTCTCTGAGGTTCCGGTGAAGGCAGGGTAGTGGGGTGCACGGGGCCTGGCTTAGTGGGGTACCCAGAGTCTGGGGAGAGCCAGTTTCAAGCCAGGTTCTGGAAGCTATATTTTTCTTCTTTTACACTTTTTTTTTTTAAGTTTGGTTTCGTTTGATGTTTCTTTGAAACAGAGTCTCACCATGTAGACTTGGCTGGCCAAGAACCACAAAGATCCTCCTGCCTCTGCCTCCTGAGCACGGGGATCAAAGGTGTGCACCACCACCGCCCAGCCTATCTATACCTTTAACCCCAGCACTAGGGAGACAGAGGCAGGGGTATCTCTGTGAGTTCAAGGCCAGCCTGGTTTACAAAGTGAGTCTAGGACAGCCAGGGATACACAGAGAAACCCTGTCTCATAAAACAAACAAACAAACAAGATACAGGCCACTGCAGCAGGTCACATGTGTAGGGATACACATAGTGAGGGCAGAGGTCCTCAGAGTCCAGAAGAGGTAGTTGGTGTCCCTGGAGCTATAATGACGTTTGTGAGCTGTCATTTAATGTAGGTGCTGGGAATCTGACCTGGATCTTCTGCAAGAGCCATAGAGCAAATAACAACTAACCCATCTCTGGAGCTCTCTAGAGGGGCTTTTCCAAAACACGTGTGGCTCAGTGAGGCCCCACTTTGTCAAATTTACTCAGATCCTGCCTCCAAGACACCAGACCGGCCCTGCGCTTGCAAGTGTTCCCTCCCCTCTAAGCTCCAGTCCCCTTCTCCTGTCGAGGGGCAGTAAGGGTTCCGGATCAGTGGGCCAATGGAGGTACCCTGGCCTGGATGGCTGAGTCACCTGGTGAGTCTCTGAGATAGATGGCAGATCACCAGGTAAACTGAGGCCCAGGAGGAGCAGGTGTCTATGGAGCCCTCCTCCCATGAGCTGTGAACATACTTGGCCCTTGGGCTGCTCCTGGGGACATTGGTGCAAGAGGCAAAAGTAGGGAAACAGGCAGGTGACCTTGAGTCTTTCCAAGGCTCCCACACAAAGCACTCAACCCTGTCCCAGAAGAGCATTTGTGAACTTTGCACCAATCCAATGCTGTCCCCAAAGGGGCTCTGATGGACTTTTCCTGGTCTCCAGTGGTAAGCCTGCCCAAGGGCAGGTCAGTCTCTCCCTAGAGATGAAGGTGAGATGAAGTCAGGAAAGGAAGGTTCTCCAGCCCCACCTGCAGTTGCTGAGCAGGGCCCACACCTTCTACTGTCAGGAGAGGGAACAGAGATGCACCCTGAGGGGCTTTGGAGAGAATGACTGGAGGCTTAGGAGTTCCCCTTTCTCCACTCTCTCTTTCTGGCCTTCTTTTCTCCATTTAACACCCTTTCCCTGAGGGCTGTTAGCTGACTGTAGTTTGCACAAAAGTATTCTGTGTCCTCTGAAGCATGCCGGTGGCAGACGCCCTAGTACAGAACCCACAGAAAGGACCCTGCACTGTCCCTGAACAGGGCCACCAGCCACCTTCTTCTTCTCTCTGCTCAGGTCTAGGAGGTTCCCAGGGAGGAGTGGTGGACACAGTTAGTGTCCCTCATGGGTCCCAAACGAGTGAGTGCTTAGACAGTCTAGAGTCAAAAAGAGAACCACCCCCGGGTGGTGGCGCAGCCTTTAATCCCAGCACGTGGGAGGCAGAGGCAGGAAGATTTCTGAGCTCAAGACCAGCCTGGTCTACAGAGTGAGTTCCAGGACAGCCAGGGCTACACAGAGAAACCCTGTCTCGAAAAACCAAAAAAATAAAAATAAAAAAATAAATTAAAAAAAAGAGAGAGAGAGAAACACCTGGAGCTGGTGGTCCATCCTTCGATGACTGAAGGGGGAGGAGGTCTTTGTCTGCCCTGTCAAAATATTAAAAGAGTCCCTTAGGGTCTCTGCTCAGGGGATGTTAGTTAAAGAAGCAGAGCTAAAGCAGAGGGCCAGTGGAGCTCTTGTATAACACAAGAAGTGTTGGGTTCCACCCCCAGCACCACAAAAACAGGAATGGAGGCTGTGCCAATACTTAGAAGGCAGAGGCAGGCATATCTCTGGGAGTTCAAGGCTAGCCTGGTCTACATAGTGAAACTCTGTCAATAGAAAGAGAGAGAGAGAGAAAGAAAGAAAGAAAGAAAGGAAGGAAGGAAGAAAGGAAGAGGCAGGCAGTGGTGGGGCATGCCTTTAATTCCAGCACTTAGGAGTCAGAGGCAGGTGGATTTCTGAGTTCAAGGCCAGCCTGGTCTACAGAGTGAGTTCCAGGACAGCCAGGGCTACACAGAGAAACCCTGTCTGGAAAAACAAAACAAAAGATAGATAGATAGATAGATAGATAGATAGATAGATAGATAGATAGGTAGATAGATGATAGATAGATAGATAGATGATAGATAGATAGATAGATGATAGATAGATGATAGATAGATAGATGATAGATAGATAGATGATAGATAATAGATAGATAGATAGATAGATGATAGATAGATGATAGATAGATAGATAGATAGATGATAGATGATAGATAGATAGATAGATAGATAGATAGATGATAGATAGATGATAGATAGATGATAGATAGATAGATAGATGATAGATAGATAGATGATAGATGATAGATAGATAGATAGATAGATAGATAGATAGATAGATAGATAGATAGATAGATAAATGATAGAGAGAAAGAGAGCTGGAAAAATGGCTCAGCCAGTAAATCCCCTCTCCATCAGGCCTGATCCCTTAAACCCACATGTTTTTTCTTGGTAGAAGGCAAAAGCTGACTCCCACAAGTTGTCCTCTGACCTCCACATAGGTACTTGGTGACTCGTGCCTTTAATTCCAGCACTTTGAAGGCCAAGGCAAGCAGAGCTCTGTGAATTCAAGGCCAGTCTGGTCTACAGAGCAGGCTCCAGGACAGCCAGAGCTACACACCAAGGTCCTGTGTCAAACAAACAAAAGAACAAGGTTCTGGAGAGGTGGGCTCTATCATTAAGAGCACTTATTACTCTTGCAGAAGATCTGGGTTCAATTCCTACCACCCACAGGGTGGCTCACAACCATCTGTAACTCCAGTCTCGGGGGGGGGGGGTCTAATGCCCTCTTTTGGCTTGCAAGGGCCTGCACACACACATGCATACAGACCCACAGATACAATGCTAATGCTATCTGCCCAGCATCTATGAATGAGGTGCTCTGTTCCGAAAATCACTGCATCGAATCCCATCCCTACTATGGAAGAGTTATGGAAAAATTGTCTTCTATAGTTTCAGTATTTGGGTTGTGCTAGATGTTATGAAGTTTGTAGTAATTTATACTAAAACTTGGATTTCAGCTTTAGATAGTGCAAGAGAGGCCTGGCATGGTGGGAGACTGAGGCAAGAGAATTGCTATGTGTTCTAGGCCAGTTTAAATAACGATATAAGACTCTGACTCAGAAAAAAAGAAAGAAAAGGCAGGAGGTTAGAAGGAGTCACTGAGTCACGTGCGTGAGGTCTCCACCTGACGGGGCCAACCTGTCTCATGACACATTTCCTAAACTCTACCTGGGAACATCATTATAGCTCCAACTTTACAGCAAACCAGTGGAGCTCAGAGAGAACAAATGACTTCCCCAAAGCCACACAGCCCATCAAGGAAGGATGGGGCTCAGGTCATCTGCACATTCTCTGCCCTGGAACCTGACAATGCTCGTTTAGACTGGGGAAGGAGTCATGCCAGCCAGGGAAAATTGCAGGATTTTTTTTTTCTGTCCTTTTTCCTTCCCCCTTTGAAGAAAAAAAGGCAAAACAACCACGCATGGCAGGATGTCACTCCCAGCCAGAGCCCTGACTAGAACCTTCCTTGGGCTCTATCCATCCAGGGCTGGGGTGGGGGGGCAGGTACACAGTGGTCAAGTCTGACCTTTAAAGTGACTTTTTCCCATCCCCACGGTAATTCCTCTGAGGTCTCCCGGATCTGTGAGCAAAAGAGTGGGTGGGTCCTCACTCCTACCTGCCCCACCCCATGCCCTTACACACGCATGCCAAAACTCCCTCTTCCCCTGAACCTGTGCCCACACCAGGAACAGACTCTTTGGGTCTTCTGGAGACACTAAAGGCCTCAGTTGTTAGGCTTGAGGGGAGAAACAAGAGAAGGAGAAACCTCCCCTAGACTATGCTGCTCCCAGTCTTCCTAGTACAGCCTCTCTGTCACTGAGACCCAGTTGGGGACTTGAGGCCTGAAGGCATTTCCAGGCACATCCATGTGGTAAATGGAGACCAGAATTCAGGTTTTATATCCTCTTTGGAAAGACCACACACACACACACACACACACTCCTCACCGGCCCTTCCCAACACCTCCACATCTGCCCCTGGCACCCCCAACTCCTCACAGGGCTCCCCACATCTGCCCTGGCACCCCCCACTCCTCACGGGGCTCCCCACATCTGCCCTGGCACCTCTCCGTTTTTGAGACACTTGGAGTCCCTACTTTCTGAAGGCCACTCTTCCACCTTAGGTCTTGCTGTAGGTCTGTCAGCATGGATACTCTGTAGTGAAGACTTGTTCCGCTGATGGCGATGGACTCTGGACAGAAGATCTCCCTCCTGGTCTTGCTTACCACTATTCTCTGAGAACGGAGGTGGGGAGAAGGAAATCCCCCTCTCTAGCTTTGGGGAGTTTCTCCTGACCTTGGGGTCTTTGATTTGCCTAAGGATGGGGGGACTGGGTGTCACATCTGTGGCCTCCGAGTGAGCAGGTGATTCCTTGGGGGTCTTGTCACCTCATGGGACTTGACCCCATTCAGACCCGCACAATATTCATGTAGCAAACATGGTTTAAGGTCATTAGTGCAGTAAGAGAAACTGAGGCAAAGACAGACTGGCTTGGAGCCTGCCTTAGGCAACCAATGGCAGAACTGAATCCTATGCTGTTACTACTAGCTAGCTCCATGACCTGTGACCGTGAGCTAGCATCAAGTGCTGTGCACTGTAGGAAACTCCCCTGCCGTGAATAAGAGGACACTTGACAGAGCTTGGCCAGGTAAAGGCAGTGACAAGCCTAGCTAAGCCACCCACACCTGCAAGAGAATGTTTCAGAGTCCCAGTCCCCTGGTCCTCAGTACCTGGATAAGGTCCTTAGCCTGGACAGTGTCTGGTTCTGAATTCTTCTGTGTTCCCCAAGAACCCAAGAAGGCAAACCAGAACCCAGAGAGTCAGAGGGCCAGGAAACTGCTGCTAGCCCGCCAGGCAGTCGGCCTGGGCAGGCAAGAAGAATGTGGAACATGTGGCCTGGACCCCATGTACAGGCAGGGTGTGTCTGCATCCCCCGGTATCCTGCCCTTTCTAGAACCAAGCACAGATGGGCTTATTTAGGTCTTAGAGAAATCTCCAAAATGACAGATTCAACATCACAATCTGACAGATGAGCAAACTGAGGTCCTTCTCTCCGATGCCATGGGTTCTAACATGATCCACACACCCACTCCTGGGGGAATCTGCTCCACTGACCCACAATCACAGGATGCTATAGTTGGTCCCTAGTGGGGACCAGCACCAGAACAAAAAATGGCAAAGAAACAGAAGACCATTTCTGGGCACAAGAACTCCATAAAACTGGCCGGGCAGTGGTGGTGCATGCCTTTAATC
>NW_022196904.1:134147135-134147596 GCF_008632895.1 Mastomys coucha
AAGAACTCCATAAACAGCTGCGTGCAAACCTTTAATCCCAGCACTCGGGAGGCAGAGTTATGCAGATTTCATGAGTTTAAGGACAACCTGGTCTATAGAACTAGTTCTAGGATGGCCAGGGCTACACAGAAAAACTCTGTCTAGAAAAGAAAGAAGAGGGGGAAGGCCTCCATAAGCATAGGAGTGTGGTTGCCAAGAAACAATAGTTATTTTATTTATAGACAGAGTTTTGTGGAACGTAGGCTGGCTTCAAGCTCCATATGTCAGGAGGGATAACCTTGAACTTCAGATCCTCCTGCATCCACCTCCTAAATTCTGGAAGGTAGGTTAGCGCCACCACACCCAACTTAATGTGTTGCCGGGGATGGAAGCAAGGGCCTCCAGTGTGCTAAGTGAGCCTTTTTCCAACAGCTCCAACCTCAAGATGCCTTTTTAAAAATGTGCTTAGCCAGATTAGTGGG
>NW_022196904.1:134147813-134188364 GCF_008632895.1 Mastomys coucha
GGGGTGGGGGTGGGGTGGCAGTGGAAGCGTACACCTTTATTCCCAGCATTCAGGAGGCAGAGGCAGGTGCATCTTGGAAGTTTGAGGCCAACCTAGTCTAGGACAGCCAGCCAAGGGTACACAGAAACCCTGTTTCGAAAAGCCAAAACCACGCCAAAACAAAACAAAAACCAAACTTATTCAAGCTCAGGGGCTCACCTGAGATTCCATCCTTTAAGGGTGAGCTGCAGGTGATACGGTCTATCCATGTCAGCCTGTTCTACATGGAAACTGTGAGAGAAGAAAGCCTGGGGGGTTACAGAGATGGTGGGGTGGGTAAGAACACTCGCTGCCAAGCCTGACAACCTGAGTTCACTCCCTTGAACTGAAGCCAGCCTCTGGACAGAAGAGAACTTGCTGTTGCAGAGAGGACCGGGTTCATTTCCCTGCACCCACGTGGCAGGTTTACAACTATCAGTAACTTCAGTTCCAGGGAGGATCTGACGCCCCCTTCGGCCCTCCATGGATGTTGCTTGCATGTAACACACATACATGCAAACATACGAGCAAAATATTCATACACATAAAATAAAAATAAATCTCTTTTTAAAAAAATCTGGAATGGCCTGGGGCTGTTGCTCAAAGGCAGGGATGTTAGCCTTACAGTGTGACATCATGGTCCAATTCCCAGTACTGCCAAGGGCCTGGAAATGACAGCCAGCAGGGTCCCCTAAAACTCCACTATAGAATTACCATGCAGCCCAGCTGAAAGGGGTCCAATAAGCAGGTGGTGGCACCGTGTGTCACAGCAGCTCCAAGGGGGGAGTCTGAGGGTCCACAGACAAACCAAGGGGCCACCAGAATGTGGCAGGCTGAGCGAGGGGTAGAATATTATTCAGTCTTCAAAAAGAAGGGAATTCAGACACACACCGCACCTGTACCTGCTGAATTTGTTGAATGAATTCCAAGCAGCTCGCCAGCCCAGACACAAAGGGCCACACACTGCTAGGCAGATCCCTGGAGTCCCTTGAGTCCTGAGCGCCACAGGATGTGGGCTCAAAGGGGTGGGGGAGGATGAGTCAGCATTTGAGGGGAACACAGTTTCAGTCTGGGGAGGTAAGAACATACTGGAACTGGGTAGGGTGCCTACAGCCCAGGACTGAGCATTCTTGGCTTGGAGTCAGTTTTCTCCTTCCACCATGTGGGTTCCTGGGTTTGAAATCAGGTTTGGGAGGTCCTCAATGTGCCTTTATCCTTAGGGCAATCCCCCGCCCCCCCTTTTTTTTTGACAGGGTTGAGACAGGGTCTCCCTATGTAGCCTTGGCTAGCCTGAAACTTTAGGCTAGTCTCACAGAGATTTACCTGCCTCAGCCCCCTGAGCTCTGGGATTTAAAGGCGAACATCACCAAGCGAGGCCGAATTTCTTTTGTTTTTTTTAAAATGCTAAAATATTTGCTGACCTCCCCCCTCAGTTTGGAGGCCCCGGGGACGACGTGTCAGCTCTGAAGCTCTCTGCAGATCCACCTGCCAGACCTTTCCCCCACCCCCACCCGTCTGCATAATGACATTGCTGAGACCAGAAGAGGGATTTAAACTGGGAAAGCACAGAGCCTTGATTTGTAAAGTTTACCCTGGGCCCGGCCCAGAGAAAAGCGTCCTCCCCCCTCAGGCCCAGAACGCAATTTTTATGCATTCCTATTCTTATGACGATGAAGCTACTGAACTTACTTAACAGCTAAGCTGGCTACCTGGAGAAGTCCTGTTTCTGGGGAGAAGTAGTTATTCAAGAGTTCTGGGACTTTGTAAGGGATAGGTCATGCAAGGTCACACTCTGAGGGCTAGCCTGGGCTCAACTGAAGGCTTCAAGGTGTCCTGCCAAGGGCTCACCTGCCAGACTCCACTCACAGCCCACTGGAGGATAGCTTTCTGTGAATGCTCTCCATAGGCCTTGGCTGTTCCTCAGAGATTAGCATTAGCTGTCAGGCAGGCCCGATCTGAGGCTGAGGCACCCTACCTCCAGACGTTGCTCAGTCTCTCTCAAAGCTCCCCCGCTCCCCTCCCCACCCCCACTGCCTTTGCTGGCACCCTGTAGCCCACATTTGGCCCTCAAGTCTCTTCATAGCTCAGAGTAATCTTGAACTTTTGATCCTCCTTCTGCTTCTGCCTCCCTACTGCTAGGATTATAGGTGTGGACCACCATGCCTGGGGCATCATGCATGGCAGACAAGCACTCTACCAAATGAGTGGCATCCACAGCCCCCAACAGCCCCCCCCCCCGCATCTTTTTGTTTTGTTTTGTTTTTTGTTTTTTGTTTTTTTGTTTTTAAGACAGGGTTTCTCTGTATAGCCCTGGCTGTCCTGGAACTCTGTAGACCAGACTGGCCCTCAACTCAGAAATCCGCCTGCCTCTGCCTCCCAAGTGCTGGGATTAAAGGCGTGTGCCACCATTGCCTGGCTTTTTTTGTTTGTTTGTTTTTTCCTGACACCATTTCTTATGCTCATTTTGTAGACTGGGAGAGCAATCTACAAGTGAAAGGTCACATGTAACAACAGGCTGGAGGCTAGACTTGAACCCAGAGCTGGTGGACACTTCCTGTGTCCTAAATTCATAATGGACTAGACATTCAGGAGTGTGTGGCCGGGCAGAGGGGCCCTGGACCCCAACTCAGATAAGCCAAAGTCACCTTAACCCGAAGTCATCAGCAGACTTGCACCAGGTCTGTCTTAGCCAGTAGCCGCTGGTCCACAAGCACCATTGAACACTTACTGTGTTCTAAGCCCTGGAGCTAGAACTGAGAAAGACTCAGACCTGTGCTGACACCTTGATGGTGACGATTTCAGCAGGGGGAGGGGCAGATAATAAATGGAGACTTGTTTTGTTTTGGTCTGTGTAGCCCTGGCTATCCTGGAACTGAATCTGTAGACTAGGCTGGCCTTGAACTCTGAGATCCTCCTGTCTCTGCTTCCAGAGTACTGGGATTAGTACGCCAGCACTGCCTGTCGAATGAAGACTTTTGTTTGGGTTGTTTTTCTTTTTGAGACAGGGTCTTATTCTGTAGCCCAGGCTGGTTTAGAACTCACTAACTAGACCAGGCCAGTCTCGAATTCACAGAGATGCACCTGCCTCTGCTTCCTGAATGCTGGGATTAAAGGCGTGGGACACCAAAGCTGGCCCCAATAAGATTCTTTAAAGGTGTGAATTGGCTGCAAGTGGAGTGAGTGGAGGCACACAGGCATCAGGAGACTGAGGTCCTAGGGCAGCCAAAAGGGGAAGGAGTCCTGGGCCATAAGATCTCTGGATCTTCCTTCCAGGGAAAGGGCTGGAAGCTGGACAGGCAGGAGGTAGGGGTCTGGTGACAGACCGGGGTTAGTCCCCGAGAGCCTTATCCTCACCCATGCCCCCATATTCTCCTTAACACTACTGAGCATGGAGGAGGAGCCTGAAGCACTTACTGAAGGTTCTGGGGCCACAGCCTGAGGCAAGAAGCAAGCCCAGAGCAGTTGGCTGATAGTGCCTAACTGTGGTCTTCCTGGCTACTCTCCACTGCCAGGAGCACCCACGGGGGAGTGATAGCCAGCAGTTCCTTCTGCAGCACAGAGTAAGGGATAAACTCCCAAACTGAGCTGGGTTGGGGGAACCTGCCTACCATGAGCAGCTGCCATCGTGCAGGGCAATGACCTAGACCTGATCCAGGCCCAGAAAGAACACCCAGGAGTGCCCAGACTAAGGCCTGCAGCCTTCCTCCAGTGACACTCACACCAGGGGAATTATGGACCATGGGACAGGAAGGGATGCTTCTCAGCATGGTGTGTGTATGCATGTTCACGTGTGCACATGCATCAGTGTGTGTGTGTGTGTCTGTGTGTGTGTGTTTGTAGTTCGCTTTGCTCCCTGGCAAGCAAGACCAGCAGCAGCTCTACCCACCACTGGAGGACTTGGTTATCCCAGGCTGCCAGGTGCATCAGAATGCCTCATTAAGGGATTTGGAGACATGATGTAAACCCCACTAAGGGATGGATAAATAGATGCTCAAGTGTCTCCTCTGGGTCTCAGGACCTGGCTGCATTCCCTTTGGTGTTCTGAGTAAGGACCAGGAATAATTGATGCAAGCCCAGTGACAGAGGGCAGAAGGAAACCACAGCTCCCAGAAGTTCTGGTCCAAATTACTGATCCCTCAGTAAGGGGTGCAGCAGGCTCTGAGATTCCTCCATCCGTGGCCAGGTCACCTGCTGGCTCCAGGCTCCTCAGATACCACAGAACAGGGACATTCACACCTAGGTGAGCAGTACCAGGGCTCTGCCCAGTCTGCCCCCATCAGGCCAAAATGGCCACCGTTTGGGGGTGGGGTGCTGGTGGGGGAAGGGACTCTTCCAGATCCTTAGCGTTTGGCATGCTCCTGGATTGGGAAAGTCGGGCCACCACACTTGAAAATCCCTGGGAAGTGCCGGGCAGTGGTGGTGCACGCCTTTAATCCCAGCACTTGGGAGGCAGAGGTAGGCGGATTTCTGAGTTCGAGGCCAACCTGGTCTACAGAGTGAGTTCCAGGACAGCAAGGGCTACACAGAGAAACCCTGTCTCAAAAAAAAAAGAAAAAAAAGAAAATCCCTGGGAAACTGATGACTCTAAGAGCCCAATGTCCTGCCAGCTTTCTCTCCTTGCCTTGGGGTACCTAGGAGGGGAGTGCAGGTCTGTGCTGCCCCTGCATGTCCTCAACCTGAGTTCTCTTAGAAGCACCCACTGTGTAGTTCAGGCTTCCCACCACCTGCAAGACCCTTACATTTCCAAGCCTCTGGGCCAGACTAAGCCTTGCCTCGCTCCGATCGTGCCCCTTAGATTTACACCCTGATAGCCAAGCCAGTGTGACTTGCTTCCCACCCTCAGCTCAAGCCAGTCCTTGGCGCAGCAGAAAGGTTCTGCTGGTTCACCAAGGGTCCCGCAAGGAAGGAGTACAGGAGATGCCCTGGGGAACCAAGAGCCAAGGGGCGGGATCAACAGGTTCGAGTGCTGGGCGGAGCCAAGAGTGAGGGGTTGGGGTCTCTCCAGGTGACAGTAGCCACCGCCAGGCCCGCGCCTCCTCCCCCGGCGGTGATTGGCAGGCGGCCTGCGCCCCGGCTCCCAGGCGACCGACGCCCCGCGGGCAGGCGAGTAGGAGGGGGCGCCGGCTATATATACCACTGTTCGGCAGGGCTGGGCGCGCGGGGACCGTCCCGCCACCGTCGTATGCCCCTTTACTCTCGCGGCTTCGTCCGGCGCGCAGCACTCACCGAACTCACGGCCCGCCGCTCGAGCTCCCGCACGGCCCGCGGGCCGGAATGGCGAAGCGCGGGCCGGCCACAGGGACGACGCTGCTGCCCGGGGTCCTGCTGGCCCTGGTGGTGGCCCTGGCGGACCGAGGGGCTGCCGCACCCAACGGCACGCGGCACGCCGAATTGGGGCGCGGCTGGGACGGCTTGGTGGCCCGCTCGCTGGCACGCCTGCCGGTGGCCGCGCAGCCCCGGCAGGCGGCGGTCCGCAGCGGCGCAGGGGACTACCTGCTGGGCCTCAAAAGGCTGCGGCGACTCTACTGCAACGTGGGCATCGGATTCCACCTGCAGGTGCTGCCCGACGGCCGCATCGGCGGTGTGCACGCGGACACGAGGGACAGTGAGTTCGGGGCGCGCCGAGAGGGTGGGGTCCCGCGCACTAGTAGTCCCGGGGGCTGAGTGGACTCGAGCTCCGTCCCTTTGGGCTCGTGGACTTGGGAGCGCACCCGGCGGCCGGGCCCCGCCTCCCGCCTTCAGAAGCCTGGGCTCCCGGTGCGGAATTCCAGCGCCTTCATCCGCCCGCACCCACGGGAGCCCAGGACAAGCGCCCAGACTGAGGCCGGACTTGGGGGCAACCCGATAGACAGGAGACGAGCTATGCATTGGGGTTCCTAGGCTTTTCACCCCAAATCATCCCAGCATCGAGATCCCAGGAGGCTCAGAGTCGGAGGGTCTGTGTGGGCCAAGGGTCACGTACGCTTTTCTGATTTGCGTCCCGTTCCCCCAATCCCAGGCCTTCTGGAGCTCTCTCCGGTGCAGCGGGGTGTGGTGAGCATCTTCGGAGTGGCCAGCCGGTTCTTCGTGGCCATGAGCAGCAGGGGCAAGCTCTTCGGTGTGGTGAGTGCCCGCGGGTCTGGCTGGGCACCTGCTGGGCACAGTGTGCAAGACTAGCTGGATTGTAAACCCTTCACCCCACACATAACACTTGTGTCTTGGCAGTTGGATCGCTAGGTCTCTCGGTTTTTAGCCAAAGTAGCCAGAGGCAGGTTGGATTTCCAGACCAAGGGAACTACCCCATCCTATTCCCTCCTAAGTGGGGTTGGGGTCGGGGGGGGGGGGAGGGCTCCAGCAGGCCTGACACGCGGCAAGTTGATGTGGCAAGGCAGGTGAGCTAGCTATGCTCCGCCTAGCGTGGACTCCTAGTAGTCTGGGACAGTCTTGACACTCTACCTACCTAAGAAAGACCTCTTGGGCCCCGACTGCAGCAGGCCCCTGGCTCACCCGTGTCCTCTTTCTCAGCCTTTCTTTACAGACGAGTGTAAATTCAAAGAAATACTTCTGCCCAACAACTACAATGCCTACGAATCCTACGCGTACCCCGGCATGTTCATGGCTCTCAGTAAGAACGGGCGGACCAAGAAGGGGAACCGAGTGTCACCTACCATGAAGGTAACCCACTTTCTTCCTAGACTGTGACCCTCCGGAGCCCTGCCTCAGCCTCGGAAGCACACCCTAACCCTCAGGAGGAGCACTTTCTCTCGGTGGAGAATTTGTTTGCAAAAAAACTGGTCTAAGATATTTAAATTAATTATTTAAATATGTATATACGGACGCCCAATTATTTATGATTTTATGTATTTTCATTTTCTGGGGGAAAATGACCAAAAGAAAGAACAAACTGCAGCTCGGACCTCTTTGGTACAGTGGGACAAACTTCTTCCTTCATTATCAAAGATCCGGGGTGTGCTGCTATTTCACGTGTGCCTCTAAAACTTAGTGACATCAGTTTCCAAGAGTGCCTGGCCTCTCTGTCTGGAAAGGCTTGCCTGGGACCTCTGAGCCAGTGAGAGAAGGACCCTGAGCTCCCTCCTGTCCGGGAGCATCCTACAGCAGCCGCTCCCTCTGCTCCCTTTGGTATGAACCCTGTCGGATCAGTTTACTCCAGGGACAGAAGTCCTGGAAGTCCTCCCGCCTCTGTTTTTAGATCTCCAAGACTGATCTTTGAACTCTCTTGCAGTCAATCTTCTTGGACCTACCGGATGGGAGACCCTTAGACAACTTTATAAACTCCTGTTTGCCTTTTTTGGACTGGCCAACAGGGCATGTGGCTCGTAGCCACTGGAACTTTTGTCAATTTTCTGGAAAGGAACTAGGAATGGACAAGAAGGTGTGTGTGTGCGCGCCACAACTCAAAATTCTAGAGATGAAATTCTGTTTTGAGATAGAGGATGATTTGTTGGGATATAACAATGTTGTTGTTGTTGTTGTTTTTTACAAGAATCAAACTGAGAAAAACAGGCTTCCCTGAATTTGGGAAGCTTTGTGCTGGAACTCCATAATTTAAGGGTGAGCTGTCCTTATGCAGGCAGACCGCAGGAGTCCGCATTCCAGTGCTGCCCCAATGTGAACGAATTCTATTCCCATCTACCTCAGAGTTCCTGAGTCCCTGGTGACCAAGCTGGAGGCTCTGCTGGGTGCGTCTGCCTTGTTTCTCTTCCACATGTAGCATCTCGCGCCCCACTGGACCCTTGTCACGTTCCAGCTATCTTTACCCAATGATTTACTTTTAGTAAGGGGTATTCATGGTGAAAATATGTGTGGCCAGCTGTCGGAGCGCACTATATGCTCACCAAGTCAAGTAACCCTTATATTTTTCTTTATATATTTTACGAATGTAACCCCTGTCCCTGAGACCAAGATGGAAGAGCAGGGTCAGCGGCATTTTAAAAAAAGGTCTGAGGTGAGGGAGAACGTTTAATTTTAATGAATGACTTTGGAGTTTGTACAAAATGACCTTAGCTCACTTCAGCGAATGCTCCGAATGCTTCTCCCCAAGACGTTAAGACTCTGCTGGGAGGCTTCTCAGCCGCCTCCCGAATTAACTTTATGGGAGGCTACAGACAGCAAGACGGGGAAAATCTGATTGGCATTTTTTTTTTTTTTTTTTTTTTTTTTTTGTCTTTCACATTCCTTTAGAAAACTCTTTGTTTGGATGCTAATGGGATACTTAAAATACTATTCTGTACCAAAACCCAAGAAGAAGCCACGCCCCGAAGCTAAGGTGGGAGCATGTCCCAAACTTCCCTTTCTGTCTGATGGCTCATAGGACAATACAGGTTTTGTGGTTTTTAAGCCAGGCCCTAGACTCCAACCCAGAGTGTTGGGAAGAAGATAGTTGAAAGGTCTTTTCATTTTCTTTTTTAAAAGACTGGGTCTCATAGCTCATGCTGGCCCTGAACTTGCTATACCACTAAAGATGACCTTGAACTTCTGATCCTCTTGCCCCACATCCAAGGGCTAAGGCATTGTCCACCACACCCACTCATTAGGTGCTGGGAATTGAAATCCAGTGCATGCCAGGCCACTCAACAGAGCTATGCCTCCTTCTTTTTGTGGGGGAGGAAATGTGGGGAGGTAGCCCAGGCTGGCCTCCTGCTTGCGTCCCAAGTGTTGACTACAGGTAGAAGGCTCCTGCCCTTCTCTGATGGGGTTCTCTGCAGCTATGTTACCTCAGGAAGGCTGTGGTCCTATCTGACACCAATGATCTTGTTTCTTCAGCCAGCTAGTTTCCTTTCCTGTGCCCAGGGACAAGACTGTATCTTTGGAACTTTGTTACTGGAATGGGTTTGATGTTGATGCTCTGTATCCTCCCCTGTTACCGAGTCTGTAGTTAATACAGGTGTCGACCCAGAGATAGTATGTGCTGTGCACACTGGATGCTCCATCCAAGAGAAGCATTCAATCATGTATAGAGAGCCCCACGGACTGATGGGAGTGATTGGGAAAGCTATTAAAATGGCAAACGCCTGAAAGCACCTGTGTCTGCTTTATCTTTTTCTATTTGCAGCTGAGCTGGGAGGGAGCAGGGAGACTAGTTTTAGCCAGCTGTGTCCACACAAATGGGACTTGGAAAATAGTCCCAGAGGCAAAGGTGTCACAAAGTTCTACCACATCTAGTGTCTTCCCTCGGTGGGGCGCTGTGGCTGCCTACCCTGTCACTAACCCGGGTCTATGGGTCTGTGTCCACGCCGTGAATACTTAGCCCATGAAGCACAACGAGGCAAAAGCTGGTCAGGATGAGAACAGTCAACACTAATATATGTTTGACCTCAGCCAACTGTTCTCAGTGAAGGTATGAAATCAAATTACAAGCCATGAAAGATACCAGATCACAGGGTGACTGTTTTATAAAGTTTTTGTTCATTTATTTTGGGGATCTCACCTGGCAAGTATTCCGGTCCACTCTTGAAACTCATCCTCCTGCTTCATCCTCTTAAATTCTAAGATTATGGGTTTATACCACCACACCTGGTTGAAATTTGGTCTTAATTGTCCTTATATATTTATAACTTGTCTGTAATGAGGATGTGCTTAGAATTTTAGGTTTGTTTTGCCCTTTGCTTTTAAGATGGAATTCTAGCCCACAATGGAGTATGAGACACTATCTCTTAACCCAAGTAGTAGGCTGGTGATGGTGAAACACACCTTTATTTTCAGCACTCAGAGGCAGAGGCAGGTGGATCTCTGAGCTTGAGGACAGCCTGGTCTACACAGCTTGGTCTACAGAATAAGTTCCAGGGCTACTTCAAAGAAATCCTGTCTTGGAAAAAAAAAACACACAAGCAAGTAGGGGCTAGAGATGTGTGGCTCAGGAGGCACAGAGCTCACGGGAGCCTTGCCTTGGGTCCCCAGCATCACATAAACAGGCTGTGGTGGTGCTCACCTGTAATCCCAGCATTTGGGAGGCAAAAGCAGAGGATTCTAAATTCAAGGTAACCCTCCAATACTTTGTGAATTTGGGGCCACCCTGGGCTTATGTGAAAACCCCTCAATAGTAGTAGTAGTAGTAGTAAGTGACCAGGGCAGGCCACCTATATGACATATCCCCATTCATGGAGGCCAGGCAGAGGGCAGACTCCACTGAAGGGTCCACCTGGCCCATTCAGACTCCCAGCCTGCAGGCTAACTCCACACACCCAGGCCTTAGCCACCCAATTACAGTACCCAAGAGACTGGTGTAGGTGTTAGTCCTGGATGGTCAGAAGCAACTAGAATCTTGAACTTCCACCTGTCCTGTTGGCTCTTGGGCTCCTCAGCAAAACTGTTCTAGCCAAACAAGGTGACCATTGTTCGCTTACTGATGCTTTTGGATTGGCCACCTCCAGCACAGAAAGGTGGGAGTGGGGGCTCTCTGTAGCAGGCACTGAGTGGGGCTGAGTGTGTCTTTTTCCTGTTTTAGTTTTGAAGTTTTTCTTGCATTTATTTGTGAGCTTCAGGGTAGGGCATTTGCACAGAGAGGACAACTTAGAAGTCAGCTCTTGGTCAGGCATGATAGAACACTTTAATTCCAACAGTCAGAGGCAGGTGGGTCTCTGAGTTTGAGGTTAGCCCAGTCCACATATTGAATTTCAGGCTAGCCAAGGAAGACCCTATCTTTTACTTGTTTTTCCTGTCCATCACTCTCCAGTCATACGTCAGATTTGGCAGCTGCCTTTGTCCACTAAGCCATTTCTCCGGCCCTGGTTTTAGAGGCTTGGGGTTGTTTGTAGTTTGTTGTTTTATTTAAGACAGGATCTCACTATACAGACCAGGCTAACCTCAAACTTCCAGAGATCTGGCTGCCTCTGTCTCCTGAGTGGATTCAAGACATGTACCACCACATCTGGTGATTTTGGGGTTTTATTTATGGGGAGATCTTGCACACAGTCCCCACTACCATCCAGTTTCTCACATTTGGGGAAATTGCTCAGGTCAGTACATCTGGAGTGCAAGTGGATGAGCCTGGGGCTTCCCCAACTCCCTTTCTTTGGGGGAAACTTTCAGGTGTTAAAGAGTTACTGTGGCCAAATAGAGATTTTCTCCTGGTGGCAATGGCTGTAAGAGAAGCCAGAAGGCATTCTGAACTGTAGACCACCTGAAGCTGCCCCCTGAGTGACCACATGGCACTACCCAGTCAGGGCCACCTGAGCCAGACTGGGAGTGCTCCACTGTCACTTAAGTGGTAGGTGGAAGAGATACACCACAGGGTGTGGCCAGCCAAGGCTGTTTGCACTTTGACTTCCCTGAGTGGCATGGTGTCCATTTCTGGAGGAGTCTGGAAAGCATGGAACTCAGGAGAAAGGTGGCACCTGGCAGGTGGCCCCACTCCTTTAAAGGACCACTTACAGCATGTAAAACGGACCCTGGGCAGCTGGCCAAGCCCCGAGCATCCCTTTCTGGACAGCCTGCATGTGTGCATATGCTCCTCACTTGCTGAGTCCTTCAGTGTTAGGCCCAGCTCTGTCAGCTGCCCCTGCTGCTCTCCTCTCGCTGAGAGGCATGTCTGCTCCATCTGCTCCACGTCATCATTGGCAGAAGTGTCTCTGTGACTTCTGAGGCAGGCTACCCTCAGTGTTTTGAGCAACTACAAGGTCCTGTGTCTGCTGTCCCAGGAGGAATCAGATCCATCCAGAGCAGCCCCAAGGTGAGTGCTCTCTTAAGAGCCTTTATTGAGCCTGAGTTTTACATGATGACAGCCCAGCTTTCAGTCAGGCTAGGTCTTAAAACTCAAACAAACCAGAAATCCAGCAGTGGGGAAGTAGAGGCAGGAGGCTCTTGAGCTCAAGGTCAGTTTCCTATACAGTGAGTTGGTGGCCAGCCAGGGCTTGTCAGGTATGGTGATGCACACCATCAGGTGCTAGAGGCAGGCAGATCAGAATTCAAGGTCACCCAAAGCTACATAGTAAGCTTAAGGCCAGCCTGGGCTACTTGAGACCTTGTATCAAAGACTTAAAAAAAAAAAGGGAACTTTTAGAGGTGTTGTACTATGGGAGTCTTTCTGGAAACTTTAAAGGTATTGTACTATGAGAGTCTTTCTGGCTTTGGCTCCTGGTTAGCTACTGTGTGTCAGTCCAATGCCAATAATGGTTGTTCTGGGGACAAGCGGAACATGCAGGGTCTTCTGGCAGAAGCAGAATCTATTGCTGTGATTAGACATCCTGAGCAAAGGCAGCTTAGGAGAGGAAAGGGTTTATTCTGCTCCCAAGTCCAAGTCCAACCTGTGAGAGGAGAGAGAAGTCAGGGCAGGAACTCAAGGCAAGTCCATTTGCTGTCCCACACAGCATTTTATGTCTAACAAGAAAACTCACAGGCAGCCAAGGACTGTGCAGCAGGAACCATGGAGGGTTAGCTACCTTCTGACTTCCTCTCAGGCTCATGCTCTGCTAGCTTTCTAATACAGCCCAGGATCACCAGGCCCTGTGATATAGGCCTTTAATCCCAGCATTAGGGAGGCAGAGGCAGGTGGATCACTGAATTCCAAGAGTCCCAGGACTACATAATGAGACCTTGTTTCAAAAACAAACAAAAATTACCCAGGATCACCTGCCCAGGAAATGATGGCACCTACAGTGGTCTGGTCTCCCCTATATTAATTACTATCAAGACAGTCCCCTACAGACATGGCTACATGCCATGATGCTCTTAGAAATTCCTCAATTGAGACTCAAGTGACCCTAGGCTGTGACAAACTGACCGTTAAAACTAAGACAGGATCCAACTCAGAGAGAGCCTTAGTCATGCTAGGCCAGCACCCTGCACTGAACTACATCTCACTCAGCCCTGTACCCGCACTGAGCTACATCTCAACCATGTACATGTACTTTTAAGCCACTACATTTTCTTGATTAATTGTGTATTACTTAACTAATTACCTGGCTGATTGATTTTGAGACAGGGTCTCACTCTGTAGCCATGGCTGACCTGTAACTCACTGTAGAGACCAGCCTGGCCTAGCAAATCACAGAGATCCACCTATCTCTGCCTTCTGAGTGCTGGGATTAAAGGTGTGAGCCACCACACCAGGCTAGATTTTTTAAAAAATAATGTATATATGTGCGTAAGTATTGGAAGCAGTAGAATCAGAAGTTTAATGTCATCTTTAAGTAGAAATTGAATAGCGCAGGGCAGTGGTGGTGCACACCTTTAATCCCAGCACTTGGGAGGCAGAGGCAGATGCATTTCTGAGTTGGAGGCCAGCCTGGTCTACAGAGTGATTTCCAAGACAGCCAGAGCTATACAGAGAAACCCTGTCTCAAAAAAAGAAAAGAAAAGAAAAGAAAAAGAAATTGAATAGCTTGGGCTATTGTCTTTCTTAAGATCTTGTCTTAAAAGAGAAAGAAGGAAAGAAAGAAAGGAAGGAAAAAAGAAAGAAGAGGGGGAGGGGGAGAGGGGAGAGAGAGAGAGAGAGAGAGAGAGAGAGAGAGAGAGAAGAGAAGAGGTAGGAGTAGTGGTTTGTACCTTTAATCCCAGAACATGGTAAACAGAATCAAAAAGATCTCTAACAAGTTTGAATCAACTCTGTTCTGCAGGGTGGGTTCCAGGCCCAGCCCAGGCTATGCAGTGTGACCCTGTCTCAAAGTAAAATAAAATAGGAAAAAGAAAAAAAAAAAAAAGGATTTGGAGGAAGATTCAGGCTGCTGTGGCAGGGGTCCTCAGGCAGTGGTTTTAACGGCCTTGGTCTGCTGTCCCCTGTCCTCAGGCTGGAAAGTCACAGCTCAGCTACATACCTTGGGGACTGTCTCCTCACTCCACAGATCCCAGACTGTCTTCTCCCTGTGTCCGAATATGTTCGTTTTCTTTGTCTCTGTGCCATGATCTCTACCCTTAAGGACATAAGCCTTGTGGGGTCAAGCCTCACAATTGTGACCCTGTCTTACCTTGTTCTGAGGTACTGTGGGTTAGGCCTCCAGCAACAACAGATTTGGAGACGAAGTCCCCTGTAACAAAGCCTTCTGTGAGCAGTGAGGGGACATTGTCATACACAGAGTTAGTCACCCTCTGGTCTCTTGCTTGGTAGCCTGCCCACATCCCAAGTTAGAAGTGTGGAGTGAAGGGACACAGTGAAGACGGGTGAGGCAAAGCAACACTCCAACCCAGGCCAGCTTGGACCAGCCATGAAAACAGGTTCTGGCCCTGGGGCCAATGGGCAGTGTCCCCAGACTTACCTTGGTGTGGTCTCACCTTTACTCCCATTCCCCAGGGAGCCCCTGACTCTCCCAAGCCTCTTGACACCAGCCCAGGAGGCTACAGGTTTGCAGAGGGGCAAGCAGACCTGGAAAAGACCCCAGGCCTCCAGAGGCCCTTTGAACCCCTCCAGGGCCAGGCTTATTTGTACTTCAGAGCTAACGTCCCTTAGGTTACATTTGCCAGAATTTGCTGATGGCCTTAAATAGCTCCTAATTACCTTCCAGATGGACAGCGGGGCAATGAGAGGCCAACCTAGATTGCTGTGCCTCCCCCAGACGCTGAGGGCTCCAAAAAGATGTAGGAGCCTGGGCTCAGCCTCAGCCAGGGCTTCAGCTTGGCTGAAAGACCCTGGAAAAGCAGGTGCTGAGGCCCTGTCTGCTTCTCCACCCAACACCGATCCCTCTTCCTTCCCCGCAGGTGGGGGCTACAGTGGATGCCTAAGCCAGGTCACCTAGCGTCTCCTGACACTCATTCCTAGCAGGCAAAGGACTTGTGTGTATCTGAAATGGGAGGTGAAAGAGACTCCCAGATGTTTGGGGCTCATCCATGCTGAACAGAGCTCTGAGGACATGTGTGTTTCCCATGGAGCAGTGTAAGGGCCACTGGTTGGTGGCTCTGAAGAACTCACAGTTAACTTCCTCCTTGTTCTGGCAGCTAGCAGTTGGCAGTGGGCTAAGCAGGGCATGTCCCCTCCTCAGATCCAAAGCAGATTCCCTCTTGCTTCCTACAGTTCCTGGGCTCCAGGCAGCGGGTGATGGTGGCTGTCCCTCAGTCCTCTACTTTGTCCCCTCCTCTTCTCTGAAAGGGCACCTGATGTGGGTCCACTCAGAAGCCAACAGGATACTCTTGAGAATGTTGGCAGTGCTGTCTCTGCAGAGAGTCCATTTCCAAGGAAGGTTGCAGAAGATAGAAGACAGAGCCATCTTTGTGGGGGAGGGGCAGCAGGGTACACATTCTGCTTCCTACAGTTAGGGTAGCAATGCCCACCCCCAGTTCCACAGGCTTGGCTGTGCTGTGCATGGGACTGGCCTTTCAGTCCTGTCCAGTGTGGTAAACCAGGCACAGGGGACAGAGGAGCTGGCCCTGTGTGGAAGTGTCTGGGATTAGAGCAGAGACATCACCATACTCAAGTGGATCCCAAAACACTGGACACAGGAGGGCCAGAGCAAGCTGCGCAAGTTCTCTGTGTCCAGCCTAGCCCCAGGGCCTTTGCACATCACTGCCTCAAAAGCTCCCCTCCCTGAGCCCTCCCAAGTCCATATACATCTATCTCTCTACTCTTTATGTCTATACCACAGACTCTGAGCCTGTAAGAATGAGATCCCATATTATCTGTCTTCTTCTCTGAGACTCCCCCTGTGTCAAGAGAAGGAATCAGCATGCAAGAAGGACAAATGTTTGTGAAGAAAACGAGTGAGCGTGAACAGGAGGCCAAGGATCCGGTCCTAGGCAGCTCTCGTCTGGGGAAGAATTTCTAAACTTCGCCTTCCTTCCTGTTGGGGGTGAAGGTCTAGGTCTGTTTGGGGACTCAGGGTGTTTGTTCCTGCAGAGCTAAGTCTGGCTTATTCCAACTAGGTAGGAGTCAAGTAAGCTCCCCACCCCCACGGAGCATCAAGCTGCCTTCACGCCTGGTGCAGGGGCCAGGTTGACCGTTTGCTGATGTGTGCAGTGCCCAACTAGGGCCCTTTTGGCGAGAAATGTGCATTTTCACGCAAGTCAGCCCAGGAAATTCCTGGCTATTCATGTGCTAACACAGGATCTAGTCCTCAATAGCTGCCACAACAGGAACCAGAAGGAGCGCAGAGGGGCCTGAAGTTGGCCAGGAAGCCAGCCAGGGGGCTGAGGCCTCTCTTCCACAAGCGCTTGCCCTGCAGGCAGCCCACGGGTGTCAGATCTCTGATCCCTCACACTCATTTTTGGGCCTTAGTTGTTCCAGCCAGAGCGTCACACGGTGCTTAAGTCGCCTGATTTCAGCCCCAAGTTAGCTGTTGACAACAACCAGGTCCATGAGCCAGTGGCCACATCCTTTCCCCGCCTCACTCTTCTTACCTGTAAAATGAACCGCAGTTGCCTTGTCGTCAGCGTCTGGCTGGGTGAACAATGAAGGTTGGAGAAATGGCCCCCAACCTGCAGCTCCATTCCTCCCACTGCTGCCAAAGCTAACCCAAACTGGCGACCCAGCTCTCTAACAAGCTGATGACGTGGGTCCCATCCCTTAGGACACTGACACAGGATGTTCAGGAATCTGAGGTCATCCTCAGCTACCTAGCAAGTTGGAAGCTGCCCTGGTCTATGTGAGACTCTGTGGTCTGATATCAAGCAGTATAATCATGTCCTAATCCACCATGGGACACACTTATGCTAAAAGGTTGCTTGGGTTATCTACGGGAGGATTAAATGCAGCCCTGCCTCCTAATACAACAGCCCCCTCCACCCCCCCTGCTCCAGGAAGTTGTTTCTCAGCTCTTCTTTCTAAAGTCAAGGATTCTCCCACGCTCCTGTTTCAGGGATTGTACTGATGAGGGACAGTGACCCTCCCAATGGGGCTAGAATCAGTGAGAAGCCTGGCTGGGGCTTTAGTCATAGCTGAGGGGCCATGCTACTGTTCACGGGGACCTGGGAGGGATTGGAAGGTGCCTCCCGCATGGGTACATGAGTATGGTGGCCAATATGCTCAGGCTGAGGCCCTTGCATCACTCTTGCCTCCTTCTGTGATCTCCCCCAATAAGTGAGGCTGGCTACATGTCCCTGCAGGGGTTTAGAGTCCTGTCCTGCCTGATCGATGACTCTCGTGGAGTCTCCATGCTGACACTGGACATACGGTCCACAGAGCACACTCTACCCTTCTGCTTCCAGCTTGTGACTGGGATGAGTGACTGGGATGAGCAGTGGCCACACCTGCTCTCAGAGTGGGGACCGAGCTCCTGGCAGGGATCTGGTGGTGAGAGAGAAAATAAGAATATGAAACACTGTCTTAGAAGGTAATAAAGGTCAAGGAAGGAGAGAGGAGGCTTCTGGGAAATGCTCAGGATGCTGGATGGCCGGGAGAATATGGAGCTTTAAGGCAAAGCTCCAGGGGGAGCTCAGGAGAGGTCTGGAAACCAGTGGGGAGTCACCAAGTGTTTCCAGAGCAGGCAAGGCATGCTGAGTGGAAGACATAGAGGGAGCTAAGGCTGGGGACTGGATCAGAAAAGCTCCTGGACAGCAGTGGGGAAGGTGGCAGGCAGAGGCCAAGGGTCTGGGGCCTGGCTAGCCCTGAACTCTGTCAAGAGTGAAGCTGGAGCCGCTGGGCTGTTTGAAGCAGGGCAGGGACCTTGATTACTTGGTAGGCAGAGTTGGCCCTGAGAACAGGCTGTGTGGGCAGGATACTGAGCCCAGCTTCGTTTCCCTGGAAGAAGTGCAGGGAAGCAAATAGGGAGTGGCCATACCGGACTTAACAAGTACCACTGAGGACAATTGACAACCCCCCCACACCCCGCAACCCTTACAACCCCACTCGCTGCCACCCCAGTTTGGTAATAGGGACCAAGCTGCTTCAGCTCAGAACGAGTTTGTTTGTTTCTTTGCAATGAGCAGTTTATTTTCCAGCTTATAACAGGCACCCACCTCCCTTGTCATGAGCTCACAAACCAAAGAAAGAACGATAGGAATTTCCCAGCAGGACAAGGGCCCATAGGCAGCCTGCCTCACAGCCAGGCGGCTCCATCCGGCCCCCTCATCCCTGCCAGCCCAGCACCCTGAGGCTTAGAGCCAACAGCGGGCCCCAAGGGAGGCCCCCAGGGTCCTGTTAGGGTTGATTCTAGACTCTGCCATCCATGATCACCTTTTCAGAGATCCTTGGAAAGATCCTTCAATCACTGGGCAGTCAGGCTCCAGCTTGATGGTAGCTGCCAGTATTCAGGGATCCTCCCAGTTATCTCTAGACTTCCAGAATATCAGCTCAGTGCTCAGGGCCCCATAGGACAAGACTCGACAGGCAAAGGGGTGGTGGCAGGCAGAAGCTGGGGTACCCCTCTACCCCAAAAGAGAGGTCTTCGCATCTCTGCAGTATAATCTTGGACAAATCACTTAATCCCTCTCTTCTGTGTTCTGTCCAGCTACAAAACAGTACTTAGGTGGCTTGGGGCCCCTAATTAAGCCAGCTGGCATGGTCCTAGGGTTTTAGATGAAAGGCTGATTGAAGTACAAAGCACTGTAGCCCAGGCAGGGCTGCAAGACTGTAAGAGAGAAGGGTGCTCTACTTAGAGAATGCTGGGTCTTGGGGACATTCACACAAGGTGGGGACAGTGTCACACCCTGAGAGGTGTCTCTGAGCTGCACTCCCTGAAGCTACCCCTTTTCCTGTCCCCTCCCTTTGCCTCCTGCAGAGACTCTGGAACCACGGTATATCACCATTGCTGACTACAGATCCCTGCCCGAACTGCTGTCCCCTCCTCTGCCCTCCCGTTCTGGTGGCCTGACTCCCGTTCCTTCCTAATCCTGCTGTCTTTTGAAGCCAGTTTAAGATTATCCTTGGCTACATAGCAAGGTCAAGGTCAGCACGAGCTATATGAGACCCCTGCCTTAAGACACCCCAAACTCGAACAACAGCAAAGTCAATGCTCTGGACCAAGAGTTGAGAATGGTGGCCCACACCTGTGATCCCAGCTGCTGGGTGGGGCCCTGAAGAAGCAGGAGGATTTAAGACTGAGACCTGGGCTGCACAAGGAGACCCACCATGCATGGGGTACACATCTTTAATCTCAGCACTCCGTAGGCAGAGGCAGGTGGATCTCTGTGAGTTCGAGGCTAGCCTAGTATACATAGTGAGTTCAAGGCCAGCCAGAACTACACAGTAAGATCCTGTCTCAAGAACAACAAAACAAAACAAGACCCACGCACGGACGCATGCACGCACAAAGGAAGAAAGGAAAGAGGAAGCTGGAAGATGGGGGACAGGAGTGAACAAGCCATGTGGCTGCATCTGAAGGGAAAGGGAAGGCTCTTGAAAGGTGAAAACTGCTCAGATCCTATCAGTACCTGGTTCACACCTGTGGGTCCTGGCCCAACTTTTCTTTTATTTGCCAAAATCACACAGCAAATAACTTCCCGAATTGGCCAGGGAAGCAGAAGTCCCAGCCTTGGAGCCCAGATGCCTCTGGGGAACTGGGTTGTTCTGTCACCCCCCATCTGTTACCCCAGCCACCTCGCTTCTTCCAGGAAAGGGTTAGAGAGAACCACTCCTGTTGGCCAATCTGACTTCACTCCCGTGTGACTCGGTGGGGCCTCACACCTGCCAGGCACCTGTGCAGACACGGGCTCCTGGGAAAGGCTGAGAGGGGAGGGGAGGTCTGGCTCTTTGAATCAGCACCCTTCCTCCCCAGATCCTAGGTCTTGAGGCAGCAGGTGCTGGCTTTCCCACGTGGCTGACAGCAGGAGCTGGCTGCAGGGGTCTTTTTTTTTTTTTTTCCTGAAGAAGCTGTGTCTTCTCTCATCTGATCATTGTCAGCATGTGAGACCCCCAGCAGGCCTCAGTATGCCTTTCCCTGGCAGCAAGCTCCATTCTGACCTGATAGGGTTGGGTTCAACTTCATGCAAATGCCAGACCAGACTTTGAGCTCTGGTCTGCTGGTGCTCCCTAAAACATCGAGCTGAGAGAATAGATGCTTCCAAGGAAGACACTTCTAACCCATGTCGCTCTCCACCCAAACTTCCCATCATGCCCAGGGACCAGGACCGGAGCCAGGCCCCTCCTGTGATCTCCACCTTACCTGCCACACTGCTCTCACAGGCTGATATGCAGTACTTCATGAATTTCGGCCCTTCACACTTGTTGATAGTCCTTCCATCTCTGCAAGGCAGGTTACCATCTCCCAGAGATCTGTGTACACATTTGACTTCCCTAACCTTCCTCCCTACATGATGGCCTTCAGCACAACCAGGGCCAGTGCCTATTTGGTTTCCCTCAAAGCACGCTGCTCTGCACACCGTCAGCTCTCACCTAGGTTCTCCTCATAGTGACAAACTGACTCTCTCAAACACTGAGCCCCAGAGTGTCTTGTGGCCCTGTCCCCACCAGAGAGCACAGAACAGGTGTTTGATAAGTAGTTTTGGAATGGATGGGATAAGCAGGAAAATGGAAGTGTTGGGTACCCAAAATACAACCTCTTGCCCCAGGGCAATCAGGCTGGGGATGCCTTGTGTGTTTCAAACTGTTACCAGAATCTGTACTAATCTCTTGACTTGACCTGAATTAATAAACCTAATAGTGGTGGTGCACGCTTTTAATTCCAGCTCTCGGGAGGCCGAGGCAGGCGGATTTCTGAGTTTGAGGCCAGCCTGGTCTACAGAATGAGTTCTAGGATAGCCAAGGCTACACAGAGAGAGCCTGTCTTGAAAACCAAAAAAAAAAGAAAAAAAGAAAAGAAAAAGAAAGAAAAGAAAGGAAGGAAGGAAGGTCTGACTCTTTGAAGTTAACGTTCTCTGTTGTTCAGCTCAGAAACAAAATAAAATAATCCTTTCCCTATCCCCTACCAACCCCCACCCCAACTCCTTGGCTTTCCCCACTTAACACCAAAGAAAGACCCAAAGGAGGATTCTGGGGATTGGGGCAAGTCAAAACCAGAGAGAAAAGCAGAACCCGGTCGTGCATTAGGCCAGGGCCCCTTTGAGGGCTGGCTGTGCTCGGCGCCTCTGTGGTGTGGGCAGCACAGCCCTCCAGATGATCCTGGACAGACCGCCACTTCAAACACCCAGTCCCGCCCAGTGCCTGTAAGCCTCTGTGTATTTCAAAGGCACAGTCAGTAGAACTTTCCCTGTAATCATTAGGCCCCAACTTGCTTTTAATGGACCATTAAGAGGGATGTGATAGAGAACACTCCTGATCATTACTGTGTACTGAAGGCCATGGAGCCCACCTGGAGGGGCCTGCAGGGCAGACACCTGCAGTGTCACCTCCTCCTGGGATGACACTTCAGGGAGCCAGGACCCTATCCAGCAGTAGCAGCCCTGGCCCACAGTGGAAGCCATGGCTGTGAGGGCCAGGGAGATCTGCCCAAGAGTCACTTTCTGCATGAGAATCCTAACTCATCTCTACTGGCCACCTGCTTGGTGTGAGCTCTCAGTCAGGTGCCTTGCCTAGCTAGGCCTTTTCTGAACTGTGGGCAGGTATAACAGAGCAGCTTGCAGCTCTGTACAAAAGCACAGGCCTTCACACAGGTAAAACACCAAGTAAACCCCCAGTTGAATTGTGATTCCCCAAATTCATGTCTATATGGAGCCTCAGAATGTCGTCTTTGTAATCCAGGCCTGGTGGCTCATGCCTATCATCCAACACTTGGGAGACCAAGGCAGATCGATTTGCTTCATATTATGGTGGCTAAGAATCAGAGAGAGGGTCGGGCGGTGGTGGTGCATGCCTTTAATCCCAGCACTTGGGAGGCAGAGGTAGGTGGATTTCTGAGTTCGAGGCCAGCCTGGTCTACAGAGTGAGTTCCAGGACAGCCAAGGCTACACAGAGAAACCCTGTCTCGAAAAAAAAAACCAAGAATCAGAGAGAGGACAGGAAGGGGGTCAGGGATAATATGTCCCCCAAAGACCCATTCCAGTAACTTTCTTCCTCCAGCTAGGTCCTATCTCCTAGAAGTTCCTCAGCCTTCCAAAATAGCAGTACTGTTAGGGATCTCTTGTTCCAAAGGTAAGCCCACGGACAGCATTTGAAATACAAGATCCCAGTGTCTATTGTAACTTCCTCCTGGGGCAGAAAGAGTGATGAACTGGCTTTGTTATTATACACTGTATATTATTAATGTACACTGTAGCTGTCTTCAGCCTTTCCAGAAGAAGGCATCTGATCTCATTACAGGTGGTTGGGAGCCATCACGTGGTTGCTGGGATTTGAACTCAGGACCTTTGGAAGAGCAGTCAGTGTTCTTACTCGCTGAGCCATCTCGCCAGCCCCATGAACTGGCCCTGTAGAAAGATAAACAAACACAGTCTCTGTGTGCATGCATGTGTGTTGCATGTGCATATGCATGCATTTGTATATGAAGTCCAGATGTCACTATCAGCCATCTTCTATCGCTCTTCACCTTATTATTATTTTTTTACAGATTTATTTATTTTATGTATGTGAGTACACTGTCTTGGTCTTCAGACACACCAGAAGAAGACATCAAATCCCATTAGAGGATTGTGAGCACACCATGTGGTTTCTGGGAATGAACTCAGGACCTCTGCAAGAGCAGTCAGTGCTCTTAACCACTGAGCTATCTCTCCAGTCCCACACTATTTTTGAGGTTTATGTATTTTTATTTTATATGTATGAGTGTATACCTGCATGTAACTTTGCATACCATCTTCATGAAGCAGTACTGACAGAGACCAGAAGAAGACATTAGATTCCCTGGAACTGGAGTTATAAATCAGTGAGAGACCCTGTCAGTCTCAGAGAGAAACTCTGTCTCTCACTGAACCCAGACTTCACTGATTGAGCTCTGCTGACTGGCCAGTGAGCTCCAGGAATCCCCCTGCCTCCACCTCCCCAGTGCTGAATTCAGGTGTGTGCCATCGCTCCCAGCTTCTTACATGGGTTCAGGGGATCCAAAGATGTGTGGCAAGCGCATTACTGAGTAAACTATCTCCCCAATCCCAAGGTGGGTGTCTAGAGCCAAGCTTGGGGGGAGGCAGGCCATGTAGCAAGAAATCAGAAAAACACTGACCACCCTGCAAATACCACAAAAGACTGGCCATGAAATCAAAGCAAAGTCTATGACTTCTCAAGGTCTGGTTATTGCTACTTAGTGTGTTCTGCCTGCCCACCTGCAGATTTGGTCACAGGCCCTCCCAAGCCTCCTTCGGGTTAGGTAAGAGTGAGCAGCAGAGTCAGGGCAAAGAGGTAATATTGGTCATCACTTCATCTCATCCTTCAGGAAGGAGAGCCACGGTCCTCAGCAGGACCCCTGGTTGAAGCTGTCCTCAGATGCCAGGGCTGGAGAAACACATGGTCTAGGAATGGAGAGGCCACAGGGGAGGAGGTCTGCAGAGTCCTGGGCAGCTGAGGAGTGGCATGTTCCTGCAAAGGTCACTGGTTTGGAATTCCTCTGTTGAGGCTCTGCCACCAAAGTCCATGAAAAGTCCCCATTCTTCGCCTTCAAGCAATGCAGCAGTGCCTAAGACAGCTTTCTCTCTCTTTCTCTCCCTCCCTCTCTCTCTCCCTCCCTCCTTCTCTCTCTCATTCTCTCTCTTTCACTCTCTCTCTCCTCTCATCTTTTTCTTTCTGTTTATTTTATTTTATATGTGTGTTTTGCTTGCATGTAGGTCTATGCTTTCAGAAGCTGTAGGATCCCTCGGGACTGGAGTTACAGACCGTTGTGAGCTGGTGTGGGGATTCCTGTAAGGGTCCTTCCTCACATCCCTGCCTGGGTGCTGAGGAAGCTAGGAGGCTGCCAGGAGAAAAGAGACTTTACTCCAGCTAGCCTCTTGCCTCACCAGTTTGTATCAATCTTAAGACAGACCTCGGTGGACAGCAGGTTCCTATCCATTGGTTCAGCAGGAACTACAGGGGCCAATGTCTCTTGGGCCCAGCCAGAGACATTAGATGGAGAAGGGTTATCCCACCACGGAGGACCTCACAGATCAGTGAGGAGGCAGGAATGTCTCCAAAGGTCACCTGTCCACAGTGCACATCTGACCCAAGAACAGAGGTGCACTTAAGATAAAGCCTTGGGGAGGGCCTGAAGGACTTATAGAGTCTGCCTCAAAGGGACCTGTTTTGGGGTGGTCAGTCCTTTCTCAGATCTCCTTGTCTTATCCAGCAGACTCACCATCTTCTGGGGAGTCTCCTGTCTCTGCCTCCATCTTGCTATGCAAGACCTGGGATTACAGACACAAGCTACCACATCTGCCTTTATGTGAAAGCTGAGCACTGGGATTGGGTCCTCACACTTCTGCTGTAGTCATTGCTCCAGCCCTGCATCTGTGTACCTGCTTGTTCAGTTCTTCTTTGCCGCCTTCCAGCCCCAGCCCTGCACATACTAAAGTTACTCAAGGACCTCAGTTGTTGCCTGCCAAGTGCCCAGTGTGGACCTTAAATGGACATCTCTATCACTGTGTCAGAGGCAGAATCAAGAAGCTATACGAGCTTCAGGGCCCTCGGGTGATGTTGTCATGGGGACTTTAGTGACCCCAAGGGTACCCCCTCCCCATTCCTTGATGTCAGGAGAGGAGGCTGTGCCCTCCACCCAGCTGGACCATGTGATGGTGGGGGTGGCTGTATCCGAGTCTGACTGTCTCCTTACTAGCCTTCTGCTTCTCTGACTCTCAAATGGTTCCTTAATTGGCCATTTGTTCCCTAAATTAGGGGCGATTAGGATCAACCCTCAAGCAGTGTTTCAGATGGTGGCCAAGGAGTCTGAAGTTCCTCACTGGGATCCCAGGGCTCCTCTGACTTGGTCACAAAAAGGTCAGCCCTCTAGCCTGGCATAGATGTCAGGATGACCTCTGACCTCAGCTCGTAAACCCGACTGTGGAGATTGAGACTGGAGGAACTCAGGGCAGTGGCTCACTGGACAGTGCCAGGGTATGCAGTGGTAGACAAACTTCTATGTTAGGTCCTCCTGTGCCTCCATGTCCTGGGTTCTGCAGGGTGCAGCCCAGCCAGAGGCAACTCGGAAACACTGGGCCCAAAACACTTCTGCCTGCTGCTGGGACCTGGGCAAGCCTACCAATGCTTTGACAATAGGATCAGCTATAGCCTCCACAGTCCTAGGGACAGCTAGACCCAGCTCCTAGGTAGGCAGCTGGCTCTCCCAGGCCCCAGGCCAGGCTCTAGGACAGCATTTCTCAACCTGTGGGTTGCAGTCCCTTTGGGGGTGACATATCAGCTACCTTTCATATCAGATATTTACGATTCATAACAGTAGTTACATAACATAATTACAGTTATGAAGGAGCAATGAAATAAGTTTATGGTTGAGGTCACCACAACGTGAGGAACTGTATTAGAGTCCTGGCATTAGGAAGGTTAAGAGCCAAGTGCTCTAGGGAGATTTATCAGATTTAATTGGCCCAGGAAACTTCCAGGCCTTCCATTGTCTATCTACCCTCATCCTGGACCCAAGCACAAGATTGTGTGAGTGTGTGTATATGTGCATGTGTATGTGCATGTGTGTGTCTCTGAACAGTCTGCATTTGTATGCCTGCACATAGGCAGGCAAGATCCCACACATCTGTTCAGGCAGGCAGGCCTTGTAACAGCTGTGCAGGTTGTGGCCTGCACAAGGACTCCTGGCTTCTGTCCAGCTTTCCCACTGTTCAACATGCCGTGAGCCCAGAGCAAGCTGCTTTCTTCCCTGCAGGACAGATGCTGTGGCAGTGGGCAAGACTTCAGAGCTGTCCATTCCCCTCTCTTCGGGCTAGTGTCTACCATGCTAAAAGGCCTGTGCTGTGCTGGCCCTCCTCCTCCGCTCCCCACACCTGCCTCTCCACCCCCGCTCTCTTATTCTCTCTCTAATATTTTTGCTTTTATTTTCTGTGCATTGGTGGTTTTGCCTGCATGTATGTCAGTGTGAGGGTGTCAGATCTTGGGGTTACAGATAGTCATGAGCTGTCATGTAGGTGTGGGGAATTGAACCCGTGTCTTCTAGAAGAGCAGTCAGTGCTCTTAAACGACTGAGCCATCTCTCCAGCCCCTCTCTGCAGCTCTCTTATCAACTATGGTGATTTTGGGGGCTGTCAGATCTTACAGTGTGCCCCTCCCCCACAGGAGGCAGGCAGGAGCAGACAGTGATGTGTCACACAGAATTCATGGTGTCTCCATTCCCCTGGGCATGACCCACAGGACCAGGCGAGGCTGCCCACAGGAACAAGAAGTTCTTTTGCATGGATCCATCTGGCACCAGCCTCTGTGAGTTGACCACTACAGCAGGTGGCCTATCAGGCAACTGAGGAAGGGGTCATGTGACCACTGAGCTGGCTAGGGATGAACACCCAACTTGAGGCTCCTTTAACACAACCAGCAGGCTATATTATCTCAGCTATTGAGGAAGCTGAGGCAGGAGGATGGAACATGTGTGTGGGCCTATGGAATGAGTTCAGGGTTAGCCTGGACTACTTAGTAAGACTGCATCAAATAAAATGGAAAGAGGGCTGCGGATTATGTCAGTGGTGTTGTGCCTTTGGTGGGACTCCCGATAGCGAAAAGAAATAAACATTACATAAAATAAACACACGGCACCAGAAGCCATCCTAGGAGGAGCCACATCCCAGACTGTGTCCCTTGGAGAATCCCCACAGGTTCTTTCTGTGGATGAACTCAAAGAAGACCAAAGCACTTGGTTCCCGGCCCTGCCTGCCCTTTGGTGGGTTGGTCTTGCCTCAGCCTCAGTTCCCTCCCCATGGGAAGTGCAGAACCCTTCCTCCTGATGCCAGATAGGCTCCCTGTGCAGTATAAACTCCAGGCAGCCCTGACATTGTAGGTAAGTGGCAGAAGAAACCTGAGGCTGTGATCCCTGTGGGACAGAAGGTGACAGTCTCACCTGGTGTTGGTGCCCAGTGCTGGTGGGTAGGCAGGTGTCAGCTAGCACCCACTCTAGTAGTGTACAGGGTCACACCCATCGCTGACTCTGCAGAGGCCACTCAGCCCCTGGAAGGTGCCTGCGTGGTCCCTCTGATGTCTGCTTCTGAAATCTAAGCCTACTCCCAACCTCTGACCCATTCAAAGCCCAAGACCAACCCAGGGGCCCCTGAGGCCATCGCCCTGTGGAATGCCACACCTCAGAAAAGTAGCAGCCCCCTATGAATTGGCCCTCAGTGTCCATAGCTGCTGTCACTGCTGGGCTGCTTCTGGGCCTCTGAACCTTCTTGAGATTGTGACTCTGTTCCTGGTGACAGGTGGGTGGCCTTGAGTGCTTTAGAGTCAGCCTGTAGCACCCCGGAAGGACAGCAGTTCCTCACCCAGGACAACCTCAGAGTCCCAGTGGCCCAGTCATTTGGCACCAAAGGCCAGAGCAAGCATGGCCACTGTCCTGCACTGCTCAGAGCAACATGGCCAGGAAAGAGGCGCCCCTCCTTGGATTCAGACCTCCAGGTGTGACCAAGGACCATAAATGACATTCTTCAGAGTTGTTTGGAGGTGGGAATTAGAGGCCAGCTGTCAAGCCATAGCCCTGCAAAGCTTGGTGATGGTCTCCAATCTATTAACATCCAAGTGGAAAGTACTGGCCCCGCCCATCCGTGCTCACCCAGTATTCAGGACACTGAGAAGGAAGGAGAAAGCACAGGGTGACAGCACAGAGGGGGACTCTGAGAGTCATCTTAAAGCAGATGCCCACAGGACAACAGCAGCCAACACCAGGAAGGTCCTGGTCACCCCAGAGCCCCACACCCTGTGCCCTTCCTGACCCCAGCCTGGCCTCCCTGCCCCAGGGAGCCTTCCTCTGCCCCTTTCACTGCTGCTTGCTTTGTAGTTTAACAGCCCAGACACACCTCTCTAGAGAGCCTTTCATCTTTATGCTCTTTCTCTTTCTTTCTTGTGTGTGTGGTGTGTGTGTCTGTATGTGTATGTGTCTGTGTCTTTGTGTTTTTGTGTGTCTGTGTGTGATGTGTGTGTTTGTAGTGTGTGTGTGTGTCTGTGTGGTGTGTGTCTGTGTCTGTGTGTTTCTTTGTGTATGTGTGTCTATATATATGGTATGTGTGTATCTATGTTTCTGTGTGTGTCTGTGTGGTATATATGTGTGTCTGTATTTCTATGTCTGTCTGTGTTTCTCTGTGTGTGTGTCTGTATGTTTGTATATCTGTGTGTCTGTGCATGTGTCTGTCTGTCTGTGTCTCTTTGTGTGTATATTTTACCTTTTCCTCCTTCATCACATCTCTCAGAGTCACTCCTATGGGTGTAAGAACTATGTTCTTACATGTTCGTTGTTGTGTAATATTACACACTGCTGTTGTATATTTCTCTCCGCCTCCTCTAAGAATCCATTTGGGGTAACAATGATATCTGAACTTGGGATTCCTCAGTTGTGAGGGGAATGTCTGTGGTGGCAGTCAGAGTCAATAGACCTCCATCTGTACCTCACAATGCCAAATGCTGATTTTAGGCAGACTTCCCCACCCCTCATAATTGCATGAAAAATTTTGAAAAGTAAAATTAGGCTTAGGACGTGCCTTGGCAGGTGAAGTGGTTGCAAGGCAAGTATGAGAACCTGAGCTCAATGCCAGAGCCCACCCAGAAAGGCCAGGCGTGGTGGCATGCAGTCAGGGGGATGCTAAGGGCTCTCTGTTGGGCAGCCTGTCATTGGATCAGTGAAAGACCCCATCTCAAAGGAAGTTGACAGCATTCCTGAGAACACCAGCCAGGGTCTTTCTGTGACTTCCACTTACCTATATACTACAAGCAGATCTGAGTTCAAAACCAGCCTGGTCTACAGAGTGAGTTCTAGGACAAGCAGGGCTATGAAGAGAAACCTGCTCTCACACAAGCAAACATAAATAAAGAAAGGACAAGTTTGTGTATGGACAGATTAAAACAGGATTTCTCTGTGAGCCCTCCCCGGAGGACAGCCACTGAGAGACACAACTGTCACCAAACCCCGGTAGCAGTGGGCTATAAAAAGCTGTGACAAGAGGAAGGTGTTCCTTGTGAACCAATAGCGAATGCCTGCTCCAGTGTCATGGGGTCTGTGCTTTGCCTCACTTTGCAAGCATGCCATGGGCATGCTTCGGCCTCTGCGCAGGGGCCAGTGGTCTCCTCTGCTGCTGTAACCTGGCTCAGGGTGTCTGCAGAACACCAGCCTGCCATCTGTTTTCTTGTGGTGTAATCCAGGCTGGCCTCAAGGTAGCAGCAGACCTGCTCTGGAGTGCTGGGCTAACAGGCGGCCAGCATGCTCATCTTGGAGGCCTCCCATTCTGGGCTGGTCGGCTCGCTTTTTCTCCCCTGTGCTGGCCAAGTCTCCTTCTTCCACAGCTGTCCACCACAGCCTGATTTCTTTCATGTCATGGATACTTATTGAACACCCGCCTAAGTGCTGGAGAGCTGCTGAATTTGATGGTGTGGGGAAGAGGTCACTGCCTGCCCTGTGAGGGGACAGGTACAAAAGGGAACTATAAGGAGAAAATAAACACACAAACTAAAGGTCAGGCTGCACCGTGGTGGGGTTGCAAGCTGGGCGCTCTGGTCTCACCACACTCAACCCTCTGAGGAGCCTCCAGTTATCCAGGCATGACCACCACGATTCCCCACCCACCACCTGTCAATCAACTGTGGAGTTGTGCAGCTCATTGTCTGGGCCTTCCTACTTACCTGGTTAAGGCAGGGTTTCTGTGCAATTCTGGGCCGTTTATCTTTGCAGTCTAGGCTCCCTTGTAACCCTGCTGGTAAAATCAGCCAGCAGAGTGGAGAAAGCTTTGTGATTAAAAGTACTTGCTGCTTACAGAGGAACTAATCTCTGTTCCCAGGACCCATGTTCTTGTTTTGTTTTGTTTTTTTGAGACGGGGTTTCTCTGTATAGCTCTGGATGTCCTGGAACTCACTCTTTAGACCAGGCTGGCCTCGAACTCAGAAATCCGCCTGTCTCTGCCTCCCAAGTATTGGGACTAAAGGCATGCACCACCACTGCCTGGCAGGACCCATGTTCAAAGACCCAAAAAGTTCCTGCAACTCCAGCTCCAGGGGCTATGACACCCTCTACTGGCCTCTGTGGATACTACACCAATGTGCTCACATCCCCTCCAGAGAAACAAAATTAAAAATTTATGATGTCTTAAAATTAAAAATAAAAGAAGCCGCCGGGCTGTGGTGGCGCACGCCTTTAATCCCAGCACTTGGGAGGCAGAGGCAGGTGGATTTCTGAGTTCGAGCCTGGTTTACAGAGTGAGTTCCAGGACAGCCAGGGCTATACAGAGAAACCCTGTCTCAAAAAAAAAAAAAAAAAAAAAAAAAAAACAGAATAAATAAATAAATAAATAAATAAGCCAGTGGAGACGCATGCCTTTAATATCAGCACTCAGAATTCAGAAGCAGGCAAATCTCTGTGCGTTTGAGGCCAGCCTGGTCTACAGAGAGAGTTCCAGGATAGCCAAACCCTGTCTTGAGAAATAAGCAAATAGTAAAGAAAGAAAGCCACCGCCCTCACTGTGGCAGGGGATGGGAGGGCTTAACCTTGTCTGAGCCCTCTCCTTGCAGGCTAGGGCATGCGACTGAGGAGTAACAGCACCTAGGCCCACATGCACACCTCCGGTCCCAGCTCTGAGGAATCAGAGGCAGGTGGATCTCTGGGAGTTTGAGGCCAACTTGGTCACTGAGTTTCAAGCCAGCCAGGGCTACACAGTGTGACACTGAATCAACAGAGGGGGTTGGGAAGGGGGAGGTAAAGACATTTACATCATCCCTAGAAATTTTCTACAGAATGGAGAGCAACCTGGGGAAACTGAGGCCCAGAGGAGACCCAGAAAGCTTCTGGGTCTGAGAAAGACCTGGCCAGGGGACCTACTGTGTGTCCTGTAAATCCCCTGTCAGTTCTCCAGCAGCTGGCCCACAGGTGGTAGCCCCAATTTGTTCCCTACCCATTAACAACCCGACCTGGGAGCCTAGCCCCGCCAGCTCTGGGAGCTGACACCCCCATTCTTATGCAATTCCGCCTCCCTCGGCCCTGCAAAGTGTCACCTGGCAAACATCTGTTCTGTGAATCAAAGCCTTGGGGACTCGCCAGGTTTGCCGGGTCCCTGAGAATCTCCTGAGCCCTTTGGAGACGGCAGGCTGGAGCTGCGAAAAGTTAAAAGGCTCCTCAGCAGGCACAAAGTAGCCCGAAAGCGGCTGCTGGAGGTCACCGCCCGGGCTGCTGAGGCGGCGGCGGAGCAGAGGCTCAGGTTCCACCCCAGGGCAGCGCCTCTGACCCTCGAAGGAAGATACCAGGAAGGTTCCGGCCGGAGAGGCCTGACTGGAAGGAAGGCCATTGTGCAGAGACCTAGGGCTTTGTTTAGGAGGAAGGTGACATTCAGGGACGTGTGAGACGAAGCTGTCCGTGTGCCTTTGACCACTGGAGCTTCACTGACGTCCCCAAATGTGGCTACTCAGTGCTGACTGATGGAGTCACTCAACCACGTCACGGACTCCTTTGTCTGCGGCCCTGGGTCACTTTGAAAATATCATTTGTAGGTGTCACAGCTTCTGAGCTGTGACAGGGGAACAGTCTGTTCACGATGAGGAATGTGAGGGAAAAGATGGGAGGCAAGACAAGGACGAACCAGCCTCCTTCCCCAGCCAGCATAGCTGTAGACCTTCACCCGCCCAGAGCTCAAATACTCATCCTGCTGCCAAGCTCTTTTCAGAAAGAGGTTTGCCACCTGCTCTGAACTGGGTTTCAATGAATATAGTTGCACATTAAAAAAGGTCCATTATGGCCATTTCTGTCTTCGGGTGTGAGCACCTGAAAACCTTGGGCACAGCCTCCAGCTTACCTGCCTCAACCACCGCCTGAGGCCTGCAGTTCTGGGCTCTCCTCTTTCCAGATGGGTAAGGCTCACAGGCTTTTGTCGGGTCCATCTTGGTCCTGGTGGGAACTGGAGATGGACCCTGAGCACAGGAGGTTGGAGTGGGAATGGTGGGTACCTCAGTAGCCAATGGGAAAGGACAGCTCTGCCGCTGGGGTCTCCACTATCACCTGCCAGTCCAGCTGAGGGCTGAGAGAAAGCCTTGCCCTTCAGCTCCAGCTGTGCCAATCATGAGGGGACCTCCTTTTTGCTCAGGTGCAAGAGGCTTTCTAGGTGTACTTGGGGAGGCAATGGCTTTGCGGAAGTTAGGAGCTATGTGAGGGAGTCCAGACTCCTGGGCACTATCAGCGCCCTCCAGGCTGCTCCTGACTATAGGATCTTCATACTGCACATAGGGAGTTCCCTGATGATGCCCACACTCTGGAGATCCACTGCCCACCACTTCTCCTTCAGGACAATGAGGAAAGCCCCTGGCAGGTGGGGAGGGACACTGACTGGTCGGTTGGCTTATGCCAGGCTGAATGGTGGTCCCCAAGATGCATTCTTCCAGCCCCATAAGTGAATGTCCACATTCAAAGGAGCTTTCTATAGGGAATGAAACAAAAAACATCGAGAGAGGCTGGGTGAGGTGGCATGCATCTTTAATGCCCGCTCTTGGAAAACAGAGGCAGGTGGAGGAGGAGGAAGAAGAAGAAACACACACACACACACACATACACACACATATACACATACACATACACACATATACACACACACACACACATACACACACACACACACACACACACACACACACACACACACACACACACACTGGCAGCATCCTTGTGGAGGGTGAGGTTAAGACACACAGCCAAGAGTATGGCAGGGAGAACCTAAAAGGAAGCAAACAGGCAGAGAATACTTGGAGATAAAGGCCAAGGCCAAGTGATCCTTCCCTAAGCTGAGGGGGACTTGGACCATCAGGAGCCAGAGAGGCTGAGGAACAGGCCCTAGAAACAAGTAAGCCTGCCTGGATCTATTCTTTATTTTAGTTTATTCCAGGTCCTCTGAAAGAGCAACCAGTGCTCTTAACTGCTGAGCCATCTCTCTAGTCCCCACCCTACTTGTTATTGTTATTATTATTTGTTGTTGTTTGTTTGTTTCTTCATTTTGTTTTTCAAGACAGTGAGTGTTTCTTTGTGTAGCCCTGGCTGTCCTAGGTCTCACTCTGTAGACCAGGCTGGCCCTTGAACTCACAGAGATCTGCCTACCTGTCTCCAAAGGGCTGGGATTAAAGGCGTGCACCAGCATTGCCCAGCTTTGAACTTTCTATATAGCTGAGAAAGGCATTGAACTCCTGGTCCTCCTGCCCCTACCTTGGAGTGCTGGAATGACAGGTGTGTACCACATCTGACTCTTGCTCATGTCTTGATCCCTGCCTTCCTGCCTTGGGTGTTCTGAGGAGTCAGTATCTATGAAAGTCATTGTTAGTCAGTGGCCATTTGTTCTCCATTCTTATATTTTTGGTTGTGAGCCTAGCCTTTAACGGCTGAGCCATCATCTCTCCAGCCCTGTTCTCCATTCTTGAAGTGGTCCATACAGAGGCCAGTGGTCCTGTGTTCAGATTCCAGCCCTGCTGCTTGCCGGTGGCCAGTGTGGGGGAAACTGTTCCCTCATGCTTGGCATAAATATCAACAGTCACTTGGGAAGGGCTGCCAGATGACAGTGTCCATAAATGGCTGTGGCCATTCTCACAGAGGCTGATCATTGCTTGGAGGGTATGGGAAGGGTTCTGGAATATGAAAAACACCATGCTGCCCTTCAGGAGGGTCTTCATGAATGAGCTCTGGTAAGTGAGCAGTGGCTTGTGGGTCTTCAGATAGTACAAAGTGTGTCTGTGGTCATAGTTACTCATATTGTCAGAGCAAGTACATGAGTCAAACTTCAGCGCTCTATCCCTAGGGATGTCATATAAACACATGTAGAGCCACCAGGCCCCAGTTTAAGAGGATCAGAGACTGTGACTCTAAGTGTCTTGTGAGGAAACTTCCAGAAGGAGCTCTTAAAACAAACAGAAGGCGTGGGAATCAGGCACTGAAAATGGGGAGATTGCTCTGCCCACAGGGATGCATTTCTACCCTAGTGACTCCACCCACCTTGCTGTGCTCCTAGCAACATCACCAGCTCCGGTTCTGCTGGCAGACAGCAGGAGACTGAGCCATCTAAGTTAGGGCCTCACAGACCCCAGCTCACTCCATCCTAGACACTGGGCTTCGGAGGGCAACCTCTGAGCTCCGGCTAGCATTGCACTCCAGAGTCTCCATCTAAATGACATGATAGCCAGCATGGCTCAGAGGACAGCAGCCTAAAGGGACGCAGGATAAGGAGCAGAGGAAGCAAAGCCCCATCTGGCTAGTGGACCCTCATTTCTCCTCCTGACCTGTCTCATGGCCATGGGATGGCGCCCTGCACAACCTCTACTGGGCATTGGCTCTCACACCCAGTGGGATGTGGCCTGTCCTTGGTGGGATGCCAACAAGAATGGAGCCCATCAGAAGAGCACATCTCTGTGGAAATGGGAGCCCTTAGTGGTGAACTCAGGGATAACTGGCTGTGAGTTTCTATAGCAGCTCAGCTCAGCCCAGGGTTGCCTGTGGTGGGCTTGCCTTCATTCTCCATGGGCCCAGCCTCCTCTGGTCAGGGACAAGACACCACACATTCTCAGAGAAGCTCTGCAGCGGTGTCCTCTTACATTTTCTAGATGGAGAAGCTGGGACAAAGGTCATTTCCAAGACACCCAAGAGATTCTCCCAACAGATTTTTGTAGGTGTGATTTAAAATAAAATATACTCTCTCACAAGTTTCCATTTTCCAAGCTGAAAAGAGTCCTGGAGACACTGGATGACACCTACTTCCACCATGAGGTGAGCATGGAAGCCCTTAAACACCCAGAAAACAATTTGCTGGGAACATTCTGGGTAGTGTGTCTCAACAATGGGGGGAAAAAAAGAAAAAAAAATACACATATGCATCTTTAAAACTCAAACGCAGCCCACTCTGTAAAATTTAGAAATTACACAAATTCCACCTTCCACACTGATTTGAGGGACACTGTTACTTACGTGCGTGTATGCCTATGCCATAGTGCACATCCAGAGGTCAGAAGAGAACCTGTAGGGTTCAGTTCTCTCCTTCCACTCCTTGAAGAGTGAACTCCATCTTCAAGCAAGCACCTGTATTTGCTAAGTGGTCTTGCCAACCCTCTCAGAACATGATTCTGAGTGTAAACAAATGTTATTTGTTATCACACTCATGATAGGGAGCACTCTGGTGACGTCCAGCCACCCTCCTCCCTGTTAGTGCTCACTCTTCCCCTTTTGGCTGTGGACTGGCCTTCTGACTCTTTTCCTAAGTTTGACCTTGATGGTTCAGGCCTGTTATCCCAGCACATGATAAGTGGAGGCAGGAGGATTGCCTTGAGATCACAGCCAGCCTGGGCCTCATAGTAATTTCCAGAATAGTAGAACAGTCAGGTATAGAGACTCTGTCTCAAAACAACAACAACAAAAACAACAACTAAGCAAGCAAACCAAACACCAAACACCAAAATCAGTACATGAAGCTGGGAGGGAGATTTTGAAGATGACTCTGGGGGAGTCAAAGGGAACGGAGGCAGGGGTTCAGCAGTTAAGAAGTTGGTTTGTTTTTATTTTTTTTTAAGAGACTCTAGTCCTTTTATTTTTTTTTAAAAAAAAGATTTATTTATTATTATAGATAAATACACTGTTGCTGTCTTTCAGACACACCAGAGAGGGTCAGATTTCAGTACGGGTGGTTGTGAGCCACCATGTGGTTGCTGGGATTTGAACTCAGGACCTTCGGAAGAGCAGACAGTGCTCTTAACCGCTGAGCCATCTCTCCAGCCCTTGTTTTTAATTTTTAAAGAGATTTATTTATTTCATGTATGTAAGTACACTGTTGCTGTCTTCAGACACATGAGAAGAGGCATCAGATCCCATTACAGATGGTTGTGAGCCACCATGTGGTTGCTGAGAATTGAACTTAGGACCTCTGGAAGAGCAGTCGGTGCTCTTAACTGCTGAGCCATCTCTCTCTCCCTCCCCAGTTAAGTTTACTGCTCTCCCAGAGGGCTTTAATTCATCTCCCAGCACCCACATCGGGCAGCTTACACCCAGCTCCAGAGGTATATTACACCTCTGGCCTCTCTGAGCATCTTCATTCATCAGCACATCTTCCTACACAGATAGACACACATACAAACAATTAAAAAAATTGTATGGAACTTTCAAAGAATAAAAAGTTTTGTGGGTTTTTGTTTTGTTTTTGTTTGTTTTCAATCAGCAAAAAAAGCCCCTAAGCCAAGCCCTTCTGGCCATCTGTCCCGCATGGACTCTGAGAAAACAGCCGAGGCCATAGGAGTTCTGCCCACTGCTCCCCACACCACACAGTCCGTGAGATTAGAAACCCAGTCTCAACACCACACAGAGCTCTGGAGATTCCTGGGGACTAGCTCTGCATCCAGAGGCGGCAGAAAGCAGCAGGCACCCCCTCATCTCTCATCAGAGTCTACAAAGTAGCAACAGCGCCCCCTGCTTGCAAAAAATCGCTTTCCTCCCCCCCCCTTTTTTCCTTAGTCTTTTTCTCGGGGATACCCCCCAAACCTAGGAGTGGTGATGAGAATCTCGTGGGCAGGCCCACCTCATGCTCTGTCTATGTAAGCCTCGGTTTCCTTCAGGATTCACTTGGTCGTTCCTGTAACTATAAAAGGCCACTTATAACAGACTCTTGCTCTCCCTGTGAACAGCCCAGGCTCTTGTTCTATACATGAACAGAGATCTTAGGACTCCTCTGCTCATTCTTCCAAACAACACAAGTCAAGCCCAAAAGCAGGCTGATGTAACTGGTGCAGAGTTCATCATGCGCCCAGGGAGTAGATTCTCTGTCACCCCCGTGCCTTGAGACAGGCCATCGCAAGACTCCATCTTCACCTCTCACGATGTGCGTTCTTGGGGGTGGGGGCTCTGTCACTTTCCAGAGTCCCATTTTCTACCTTGTTCAGAGGTGAAGTAAAACCCACCCTGGAGAAGAATGTTCTTATGGGGGCTGCCAGGGACCCTACAGACATTTCTCTGAGTACTCCATTACCAACATCTCCAACTCTTCTGGGAGACCCTGAGAAGGAGCAGAGTGGGGATGGGGTGCTGCCACCCGTGTGCCACCCTCCAGCCCAATTTGGGGGGACTCCTCGGTGAAGCCTCTGCCAACTTCCCCGGCACCCCACATTTATCACGGACATTAAAACAAAAGCGGCAGGAGAAGGCAATTAAGATTAATAGCCCGCGCTGTCGATTGAGAATCACAAGGGAGAAGTAATTAGATTTTACAGGAGACACCGCTCTCTAAAACAAGCCTCACAGCATGGGAGTCCCCGCTCCTGAGAGCCTTCGGTGATGTCTTTTTGTAAAGGCTTTCCTGGTGACATTCTCCCAGAGCTCCGTCATTAATGCCAGTCACTGTTGGCGTCTGAAAGTGGCGTGTTCCTCATTGAGATTCAACAGATCTGCCATTTCTCTGCTGTCCCGCCCCTGCAGACAGACCTCCCATCACCACGGAGCTAGGCCAGTACCTTTTTACCCAAATCAGCCTCCGGGGCCCCACATACAGGAGTTGGGGGATTGGAGACATAATGAGAAAGGATAAGCGCTGAGCCAAAGCCCCCTGTGAGGACCCTTTCTTCCAGGCCGGGGAATTCTCTGCAGGCTGCCTTTTTTCTTTGCAAGAGCGGCTCAAGGAGAGGCCCCCATTCTCCTCCCACCTGACCCGCCGCCAGCAGCGTCCACCGTTGCTCCTAGCTGGCCCCCTCCTCACCGGTACGCAGCTGTCCCCCGCGCACAGACTCAAGGGCCTTATCACCGACCCAAGAGGGGACCCCGCGGCCTGCCATGCCTCTGCGCCATGGACAGCCCACCCTCCTCAAAAGTCGCAGCCCCAGTGACGCTCCCCTAGTGGAGTCCACGCGCGAGTCACGCAGAAGACGCGCAGTGACTGACAGCACAGTGGAGGCCGAAACTGGGGCTGAAGCGCCACCTAGTGCGCGCGACACGCTCCCACGAGGTCTCCACTGTGTGGGGCAAATATCCATGAATAGGGAGCATAGGTCTGGGGCCGGGAGAATGCGGGAGGGTCGGATCTGCGAGAGCATGCTAAAGGAGAGATTCAAGACTCTAATGGGGGCTACGGAGACAGAGGTCTACGTGCCTTCTAGTCTCTAGTGACTGTCCCACGCGCATCTCTCTGAAAGCCCAGGACCTGAAGACCTCAATAATTAATAGTAAAATTAAAATAGCCTATTCAATAACCACCAAGATACTGTGCATTGAACACTTGGTCCCCAGGCCGCTGTCGCAAAGGGGGGGGGGGGCTCCTCCTCTGCCAGATCTGGCCGGCCTGGGCGGGGTCACTGGACTGGGGCTGAATGGGTGTGTGCGGGGGGCGGAGACTTGATGCAATTAAGAGGAGAAATGCTCTGATGCCGGGGTCACCTATCCGCTGGCCCGCGGGACGAAACGTATATAAGGCCGTGTGCCCGGAGCTGCGGCGCCGTCGGAGCAGTAGCGCTGCGCGCCCCGCGCCGCAAGCGCCCGGTTGCTTTGTGGGTTGTGCCTGCCCTGCGCCTGCAACTGCAGTCCCCGCCGCATCCCAGTCTCCGCGCCACCTTTGTAACCGCCTCCACGACCCCGAGGTGCCATGGCGAGAAAGTGGAACGGGCGTGCGGTGGCCCGAGCCCTGGTCCTGGCCACTCTGTGGCTGGCCGTGTCCGGGCGTCCCCTGGTCCAGCAATCCCAGTCTGTGTCCCACGAAGATCCACTCTTTCTCTACGGCTGGGGCAAGATTACCCGCCTGCAGTACCTGTACTCCGCTGGTCCCTACGTTTCCAACTGCTTCCTGCGGATCCGGAGCGACGGCTCTGTGGACTGCGAAGAGGACCAGAGCGAACGAAGTGAGTATCATCCAGCGCGTCCCCTCGGGTCCCTTAGAACCCAGGAGCACGTGGGTGTGTCACTGGGGCCTTAACATCCTCCAACCCCTGACTTCCAGACTGGAACTGGGGATGGGCGATGCAGTGTGGCCCCACCGTACCCACGTGTTGCTGGGTCCCGGCAACTTCTTCCTTTTCTTGCTTGCAGATTTGTTGGAGTTCCGCGCGGTCGCTCTGAAGACGATTGCCATCAAAGACGTCAGCAGCGTGCGGTACCTCTGCATGAGCGCGGACGGCAAGATTTACGGGCTGGTGAGTGTTCCTCCACGCGGCGGGATGCTCCGGGCCGCGCTGGGTCCGTAGTTTTTGTTTTTGTTTTTTATTTCCATTTTATTTGCTCAGGTCCAAAAGGAACTTCGAGGGCAAGGTACCAAAGATAGTGGGGCTAATGTTATTCTTGCCCGCCCTGCGTAGCGTGATGGCCCCAGGCTGTAGCGGGGGAATGTGTAGGCCAGCGAAGCTGTCTAATCCTCTCAAAGGCTGGGCTGGCTGCTGAGTTCTATTCAGCTTTCGGCCCCTTTGATACTGAACAGGAAAACCTACTTCTGCCCTTTTCATCTCCGAGCTTTGCGTGTGCGGTCCTCGATTTTTTCCCTCTCCCTCAAGTAAAAGGAAAAAAAAAGGGGGGGGAGTGTCTTTTTAATCAGTTTCTATGTCCTAGGTACACGGTGTGATCTAAAAATTAGATACTTTAGAAAGTTCCCAAGATGCTCACCTGCTTGAGACCTGGGGGAATTGGGGTGAGGCGAGCTGGCTAGGTTCATGTAACCCCTGAAATCGGTAGGCATGAAGTATGCAGGCCAGTGCTGCGTAGGAATAGAGGCTGGGAGTTCGAAGAAGCTTTCAGCCCTACCTTTGGCAGTACCAGCGGAGGCTGTGTGAGGTTCCTTTGCCAAGGCCTCCCATCTAGCTCTGGGCTCCTGGGAGAAGCTGGGACCCGGGGTCCTCTTGTGGGAGGGGATGGCTACTTGCTCAACGTTTTCTGTTGTTTTGTTCCTTTAAGAGTCTCAAAATTGTTTGCAGCTCTGAGGTCGATATATCTACATGAAAAAACCACAAAGAAAGGAAAGAAAGAAGGGTCTGCAGAGAAAGGAAGGGGCTGCAGAGGAGCCTGTTTACCAAGAGGGGGTCCGCTGCCTGACTGAAAGCCAACACCCTAGTCCCCAGCAAATTTCCTGCCTGTGTTTTCCTGAAGTCTATTTGTGACAAAGGTGCTAGGCAGGGGATCCGACCCCCATTCTGTACTAATGTAAATAGTGTAGGAAGGCCCATGAGGTTTTTAACCCCCAATTCCAGTGCAGCCCTGGATCTGGTGGGCATAATTCATCACAAACTCTCCTTTTTAAAAATAGAAGTCCCATAATCCATTGTTCCTATATAAAAAAAGGGGGGTGACTTGTTGTCCATATGAATTCTCCAAGAGAAATACATCCTGTGTTTATCTACAGTTCACATTTTTCAGGGAACATGGCCCCTGTTGCCTGGTGGCTCTGTCCCAGTGCCATTAGCCAGGGCAGGAGCAATGGGTTCTTGGAATTAGCCTGTTATCAGAGCCTTATCTGCCAACAGCCTTCTACCTGCAGTTCAATGACCTCGGCATGTTTATTGAGCCATGAAGGCTCCCCAAGGGAATGTAGCACCAGTCTGGGAGACTGCCACTGGTACCTCAAGCCTGGGGACTAGGAATATTCTGGTACCGGGGATCGGGATTAGGGATTGCTATTGCTTCCTACCGCATTCATTTCCGGCCACCCACAGAGTGTGGGCCTGGTCCACAGTTTGGGGGGTGGGGTGGGGGTGGGGGTAGGGGG
>NW_022196904.1:134188374-134202967 GCF_008632895.1 Mastomys coucha
TGCGGATTATCAGGCAGCTGCCTCTGAGGGGCTTCTCTTCTCACAATGGTAGCAGACTCAACCACCTCAGCATTAGAAAAGCTCCCTGTGCTGCAGGTCAAAGACAGACAGGAGGGATCCCTTTATCCCTGGTCCCAGGCAAGGCTGCAGTTACTACCCAGAAGATGTAATCTAACTGAAGGCAGAGTTTTGGAAAGCTGAAAATGATCAGAATTTAATGTCACTAGTTAAAAGCCAGGGAGACTTGCACACTGCCAGCTTCTGCATGGATATTGCTCAGGCTAAGGTTGGGGTGGATAACTGGTACATTCCAACCTTCTGGAAGCAGAGGCAGGAGGACCCCTGAGAAGTAAAGGTCTCAGAGTGAGACCCTGTCTCAAAAGACACGATGGGCCTGGGGAATTCGGTTTGCCTAGAACGCTCAAAGTCCTGGGTTCAACTGAGCACTGCATTAAACCCAGCTCAGTGGGGCTCACTTGTCATCCCAGCACTTGGGAAGTGGAGGCAGGAGGATCAGGAGTTCAAAGTTAGCATGATTTAGGAGGTATCTGTTTCAAAATGAAAATCCAAGCCTAACATGGTTATTGACGCCTTTAATTCCTGTACTGGGGTGACAGAGGCAGGGGGATCTTTGAGTTCTAGGCCAGCCAGGGCTACATATGGTAAGAATCTGTCTCAAGAGAAGGTTGCTGGATACTTCTGGGATGAGCTATGATCTCAGGTAGCCCAGGCTGGTCTTCAATTCCGGATTTCTTGCCTCCACCTCTCGAATCATGGGATGGTGGTTGAGCGCAGCCATGCCTGGATTTCTGTGTGCTTAAAGGCAATTGATAGAAGAGCACACTGCTGGTTACCACTGGGACGGGACACTGGTGCTTGCTCATGTGCACAGCCTCTTGTCTCTTTTTCCAAAGATTCGATACTCAGAGGAAGACTGCACCTTCCGGGAGGAAATGGACTGTTTGGGCTACAACCAGTACAGATCCACGAAGCACCACCTCCACATCATCTTCATCCAGGCCAAGCCCAGAGAACAGCTCCAGGACCAGAAGCCCTCAAACTTTATCCCTGTGTTTCACCGGTCCTTCTTTGAAACCGGGGACCAGCTGAGGTCAAAAATGTTTTCTCTGCCCCTGGAGAGTGACAGCATGGATCCGTTCAGGATGGTGGAGGATGTAGACCACCTAGTGAAGAGTCCCAGCTTCCAGAAATGATGGGGTTCCGACAGGATGGAGAAAACCCCCCAGGACCCCGTGAACTTCCCCTTAGGAAGCTGTACATACTCTAAGTCTCACATGGGCCCTGTCGTGTTAGTGGCTAGACTTGATCGTGAACCTAAGTTGACAACCTGCCTGGCTGCCATCCATCCGAGAAGCCCCGCTGACTTTGGAGGCGGCTGACATGTGTCTACTCCAGTTCTATTTGAATACCTCCACTAATGGAGATCTCACTCCTGTGAAACATTCTTAGTTTTGAGCCAAATATGTGACTTGGATGGTTTTAGCAAGGCAGCCAGAAGATATGGAGTCAAATGACAAAATTCATGTGTAGAAAGTGGGCTCTGAAGTACATGTTCTCTATATGGATCTCATGGGATCTTAGCTTGCCCCTTTCCCCACCCCCCCCAAGTGTCTCCTGGCCAGAACTAATGAGGTTACAAATTTGGAATGAGGGACAACCTAGAAAACCTTGGGAGCCTTGCAGGATGGTTTTAGGATTAAGAATTCCAGCTAACCACGTAGCTTCCCCTTCCTCCACTTATAAATGTCAGATGGAAGTGACCTTTAGCTGAGTGCATAGCCAAGCTGCCACTTGTGCCCCAGAGCTTGTCTTGGTCCTGTGACTCCAGATTTACAGGGCCCGGATCTGCTCCCCAGACCCTTCCCAGAGTTCACCTGGGCTCTCCAACCCCAGAGCAGGTATCTTATGGGCCATCCAGTTGTGTCCCCGGCTCCAGGCTCTTAGCCCTGGTCACGAAACATTGTGAATCAAGGAGTCTGCTGCCTGTGTGAACCTGTACCCCTCATTTACGAACAAGCAACAGGATTAGGAAGCCGCAGAGCCTGCAGTGGTAGCAGGGGAGCTGTGGAGTCTTTCCCAGGCACTTACGTGGCAGCGTGATATTTATAAGTAATTTATTGTGTGTGCGTCTTCTATTTTCTTACTTTATTTATGCCCCAGATCATATTTATGTACATGACTTGTTTTCTACATTAAAAAGGAGTTGGTTTGTATCAAAAGTTATTTGTTTTGTTCCAAGTGGGGTGCAGAGAGGAGGCACAGGAGGGGGCCACATGGCTGTCAGGGGCTTACAGGAGGCCTGGTGCCTTTGTTGACAATGGGTGGCTCCCATTCTGGCCTCTAGGACCTCTCATACCCAACCTCCAGGTGAGGCCAGGAGGATACAAGAGCTTGTCAGAAAGCCTCACCCACCATTGGCGTTTGCCATTTTGGGACACACTAGTTGATGGGAGTGAGGGTGCAGAAGGGCTTATTGAAAACACACACACACATGCACGCACACACACACCTTTCTCTGGGTCTTTCTAGGACAAGGCTTCTCTATTACACAGCTCTGGCTGTCCTGGAACCCTAAGTAGACTGGGCTAGCCTCGAACTCGGAGATCCATCTACCTTTGACTCTTCGTACTGGGATTAGTGGCATGCACCACCAGGCCCAGGTGTCACTTAAAGACAGTCTCTATGTCCAGCATCAAGTCCAGAGGGAACCTGGCTTCATGCATGTGTCCTGATATCTGTCCAGGTTGCCTCACTGGGAAAGTCAAAGCTTAAAAACTTTTTGACGGGCTGACGAGATGGCTCAGTGGGTGAGAGCACCGACTGCTCTTCCAGAGGTCCTGAGTTCAAATCCCAGCGACCACATGGTGGCTCACAACCACCCGTAATGAGATCTGATGCTGATGCCCTCTTCTGGTGCGTCTGAAGACAACTACAGTGAATTACGCTGGAGCAAGCAGGGTGACCGATCGCAGCAGACAGAGGTCCTGAGTTCAATTCCCAGCAGCCATACACATGATGGCTCACGGCCATCTGTACAGCTACAGTATACTCATACACATAAAATAAATAAAATAAATCTTTAAAAAAAAACTTTTTGGCAAATTTCTCTGCTATCTAGCAACCAGGACTTTACCACAGGGCTAGTTATCTATCCACTGCCCACCCCCACCCCCACCCTGGCCCCCAGCAGCAAGGCAGGCTGGGAAAGCAAGTGTGACTGACACTGGTGCTGTGGTCAGATGGAACAGGGAAGCAGTGCTGGGTAATGGGGATGGGTCGCTGTGGCCATGTGCCTCAGCTGGTGAGTTCAAGAACAATGGCTGTCTTGAGTCTTCTGATTGCCGGAGGAGGGTGACTCTGAGGGGGCAACTAAGGGTCTTTGCCATCCTTGGCTCCTAGTTACTGTGAGGAGCAGAGGTAAGTGTCTTCCCCACAGGAAACAAAGGTGAAACAGACGTTTCACCTTGTACCTCTTTTGGATTAGGAACTGACTCTGGGAAAAGCTTCCAGGGACCAGAAAAGAGAAAGAGGGTGGGGGTGGGGGAAGGGCTGAGTGGCCCAGGGAATTGGAGCCAGAGATGGAAATAGGCCTGGCCCGTAACACTGCTGAGGTATGTATTTTGTCCTGGTCCCCATTTCCTGCTAGACAGCATCTGACATCCTGGGAGTCTCAGAGAAGATGTGTCTTTTGGTATGCTAATGGTCTTGCTGGGCTGGAATCCCTCACTCTGGGTGAGCACCACCAAACCCGACTTCTAGGAGGCCGGAAGAACTGATGTTGGCTTGGTCTAAAACGCCAAAGCTGGTGATCTGACCCACCGTACCAATTCCACGAAGTTTCCATTACCCTCCACCCCACCCCCACCCCACCCCGGTCCCCACTCAGAAAAGCTTCTGGAAGCCTCCGAACTTACAGCTCAGATGGCACTCAGGAGGTCTGGGGAACACAGAGCTTTCTCTACACCCCGACTCCCTGCATCTCCCCTTCTGTGCCCTTTACAGCCTGAGCTCGGGTCTAATCCCAGCCCTTGGGAGGCAGGTTCCGGCAGATCTCTGAGTTTGAGACCAGCCTGGTCTACAAAGTGAGTTCCAGAACAGCCAGAGATATGTAATGAGACCCTGTCTCAAAAATAAAATAAAACACAACACCAGTCTGCTGGTTAATATATCAAATTAGTGGAAACCCAGGAAGAGGGGGTTTTAGATGGGCACCGGAACCTGTAGTCAGCTGGACCAAAGCCTAAGAGCAATACTGAGTTGGGGGTGGGGAGTCGCACACATCAGCAGGGTCTGTTGCTCCTGCCCCAGGCAGGAGTGGCAGAACTCGTGCGGAGAAGGGTGCCCCCGCTGCAGTTACCTAGTAGAGGGAAGAGGCCGTGGAAGGGATCTGCACTATAATTAGACAGTAGGGAAAACTGAGAATCTACTTTTTCTCATTCCCGGACTCCCCTCCCCCACAGTGAAGGCCTCGATGAGAGGGATGTGCCTGGGGGCGGGGCTCTGCCTGGGTGTAAGTAATCGCATCTCGTGCTGTGTCTTGGTGCTATTTTGTTTTGTGTTTTGTTTTTTGAGACAGGATTATATTTTGAGACAGAAGTATATAGCGACAGAAGTATGTAGCCTGTCCTGGCTGTCCTGGAACTTGCTCTGTAGACCATGCTGGCGTCAAAATCACAGAGATCTGCATGCCTCTGTCTCCCAAAGGCTGGTGTTATCGATGTGCGCTGCCACTCCCCGGGAGCTTGATGCTTTTTTATGGCTGGTTCTTCACTGAGGTTTTCCTCATCTCCATTTGTTTTACGGGATTTCATCATTGCTGGTCAGGGATTCCTACTGCGAATGCTCATACTTTCTGGCTTGTGATTTCGTGTTTATTGTTTTTCTGAGACTGGGTCTTCTGCCTCAGTCTCCTGGGATGACCGGCGTGTGCCAACGGGTAATTTTGTATCATTTCCTCCCTCCCTCCCTTCCTTCCTTCCCTCCTCCCTCCCTCCCTCCCTCCCTCCCTCCTTCACACTTCATGCTCTCTGCCCCAGCCTTCCCACAATGCTCCCAGTGAAGAGTGTGAACCACAGCACAAGGTCTGCAGATAGTGACATGTAGTCTGTGTTTGGTGTCCAGCTTGATAGAACAGTAGTAAAAAATAGTTTTAAAGGTTTTTGGTTTTCTTGTCTGTTTTTTTTTTGAGGGAATGGGATGGAAATTGACATACCGTCTCACTCTAACCCAAGCTGATCTGAACTTGTTGTGTAGCTGAGAACTGGCTGCAATTCTCCTGCCTCATTCTTCCAAACTGGGATTATCTGAATCATCGTGTCTGGATTTAGATTTCTTTTTCTCCCAAAGAAGGTTCATTTACTTTAATTTTATGTATATGGGTGTTTTGCCTGCAACAGACCACATGCACACCGTGCCCTTGGAAGCCAGAAGAGTGCGTCGGATCCCCCAGAGTTAGAGCCATCCTGCGGGCACTGGATTTGAACTTGGGTCCCCTGTAAGAGCAGCCAGTGTTCTTAGTCACTGAATCATGTCTCCAGTTTGTGGACTTTTAAAGTTGATGCCTTAGGCTGGCCTCCAACTCTCTGACCTTCTGCTTCAACCAAAGCACTGGAATGATAGCTAGAAGTGTCACTGCCCAGCTTAAGGAAACGTGCTCTGTAGAGAATGAGTTCTATGGACACATGCTGGATACTCTATGAAGATGCTAGTTTGGTGAGGAGGTAATGTTTTATGTCTAAAAGGAAAAAAAAAAAAAAAACAAATCTCAGGGCTGAGGAGATGGCTCAGCAATCAGTTAAGAGCACTGGATGCTCTTGTAGAGGACCCAGGTTCCATTCCCACTACCCACACAGTGTGTTGTAACAGCCTGGAACTCCAATTCTAGGGGACCTGAGACCTCTGGCCTCCTTGAACACCTGCACACATGTACATGCACCTAGGTGCAGGTACATACCCATACATGTAATTTATAAAAAACAAATCTAATAAGTAAATAATCTTGTGGTGGTGTAATAGAATCAACCCTCATACCAAGACCTCACACACAATAATAGGCAAGAGCTTTGCCACTGGGCTACAGTGTCCACCCAACAGAGCAAAAATTTATACCTGTCAGCAATACACAGGTACGTATTCCAGGTGGTGAGCAAGAGCAGAGAGGATTCTCATGTCTGTCAAAGGGCTGGGGAGGGGGGAAGAGGGGAGAACACTCAGCAGCCACAGGTACAAGTCTGTCTACAAATAACTGAGAAAACCAAAACAAAACAAAAACCAACACAGACACAGAGGTGTGGGGTGTTTTTGTTTGGAGATAGGGTTTCACTGTGCAGCTCTGGCTGTCCTGGAACTCACTTGTGTAGATTAGGCTGGCCGCCTTGAACTTACAGAGATCCTCTTGTCTCAGTCTCCTGAATGCTAGGATATTGACGTGCCACCACGTCTAGGTTTTAATGCTAATGTCTGGGCTGCAGAAGGGACTCAGGGCTTCACAAGCCTACACATGCTCATCACTGAGCTGTGAGTTACAGCTCCTGTCCCAGGTTTGCCCTCTTTATGCATGCCCCCCGGAGGATGTTGCAATGGCTGGCTGCCCTGTGACTGCTGCCCACCCCTGGTTTCTTGTATTATACCATGTGCAGCAGAACTGTGAGACTTGCAGTTGATCCAGGGAGAGTGAATAGCTGGAGGTCATAAGAGGAGAGGAAGAGATCTTAAAGGAGCAGGAGGAAACTGGAAATAGAATTCATGTGACCTGGAGAAAAAGGAGAGGGTTGGAGAGATGGCTGGTGTCATTTTTTAGGGGTTAAAGCACTTGTCCAAGTCATGAAGACTGGATCTCAGTACCACTGTCACTGGGGTAAGTGTGGTGCCTGTCTGTAACTCCAGCCTCTGAAGACAGAGACAGAGGCTCCCCAGAGCAAGCCGGTTAGGGAGGCCGTGTATTTAGGTGAGTTCTGGGTATAAGTGAGACACTGCCTCAAAGAATTAGGTGGAAGATTGTTGGAGGTTCCTGACACCAGCCTCAGGCCTCCACATTCACATGTATACACACACACACACACACACTTAAATATAAAAATTCCTTCAATGCCAGCACTCAGGAGGCAGAGGTAGGTGGAGATAAGTTTGAAGTTAGCCTGTTCTGATCTATAAAGAGACTGTAAAAAACAAATCTATCTATCTATCCATCCATCCATCTATCTATCTATCTATCTATCTATCTATCTATCTATCTATCTATCTATCTATCCATTCATCCATCCATCCATCCACTCACCCATCCATCCATCCATCTGTCTATCTATCTATCCATCTATCTATTTCCTGGTGTGGTGACACATGGCTTTAATTCCAGTACCAGGGATGCAGATGGAGAGGCAGGAAGATGTCTGTGACTTCGAGGACTGTGAGTTCCAGTGAGTTCCTCAGTGAGTTCCAGGATAGCTAGGACTACATTAGTGAAACCCTGACTCAGAAAACAAGAACAAACAAAACATTAAAGAGGCAACTAAGATGACCCAGGGTTTTCTGGGTAGGTCTGTGAGGACACAGGCCGCAGAGGTCTCCTGTGTGTGCGTGCCTCCTGTGGTCTGGTGTCACATCTGGAGACTGGGTGAGGAAGTGGGCAGCGCAACCTGCAGTGACCAGCAAGGGCCAGTCTAATCTTCTTGGGATTACTGACATGCCCTGAGATGAGGGGACCCCAGAGTGTCTGTTAGCTGAATGTACAGCTGTGGCGGCCCAGGAATCTCAGGGTGTGTCCTGAGTGACACCGGCCAAGTCCCTCCCTAGTTCTAAGAGTAAAGCCCAACTCCTCCACGACCCTTAATAGTCGTGGCTAGCGGCAGAAAGAAATGAGCGGGGAAGATTTTTGCCGACAAACCGCGATTGGCGGCACCGCAGAGCGTCCGAAGCGCAAGCGCGCCCCCTGGTGGTCCTTCACGGAACTCGCCGCGCCAGTGAGGAACGGGCGTGGGCTCAGGACCAGGATGCTGTGAGGTGATGCGGATCCAATAGGTGCATGGCACACTGGGCCTTAGCACGGTTTGATCTGCGGGTGGCGACCGCTTGTACTCGCCTATAGCTGCAGACAATGCCCAGGAAATAGAGGTTCTCGGAAGACCCTACTATGTGACCGGAGCCCACAGGCAGCTAAAGAGTGTTCAGTCCCTTTCACAACCCGTAAGTGCTATGAAGCAAGAGTTTGCTGTCCTGGTAGTCTGTCACCACGGCACTCAGGAAATTGACTTGGGGTCATTAAGAGATCAAGGCCAGCCACATCGTGAGTTTGAGGCTAGCCTAGGCTACATAAAACCCTGTCTCAAAAGGCAAGCAAAAAAGAGTCTAGGAGGAGACAACACAGCAAAGTTAAGACACTAGCCAGCAACCCTCTGTTGGATTCATGATCCTCACATGGTAGAGTGTGTGAGCACAGTCCTGCAAGTTGTCCTCTGACTTCTACATACATGCCATGGAATGACCCCTCCCCCTTTCCATAAATAAACTTAAAAAGAAATACTTAAAATAAACAAACAAGGAAAAAGAACCCAAACTGACAAACAAAATATCGCCCCCCACCACCACACACACCAAGAAAACAAAAAGCAAAAACCCAAAGTAAAGTTTCTTTACTATTTAGAGTACTTATTCGTACAACCAGAGATAAACCAGGGATAAATATAAATGCTGATGTCATTTTGTGCACACTAGGCACTCAGTCAGAAAAAAAAAAAAAAAAAGCTCAGAGTCTGAGACCTGGGTTAGCCCTCCCTCTAGAGGCGGAAAGGAGAAGCACCAGGAAGGGGACTTGGGAATGTAGTCGTTCTCAGCACGTGGGCTGCGATCTCTTTAGGGGGGTCGAGCTACCCTTTCACAGGACCATCAGAAAGCACAGATATTTACATTAAGATTTATAACAGGAGCAAAATTACACTTGTGAAGTAACAACGAAAATAATGTTTTGGTTTGAGTCACCACAACATAGGAACCGTATTAAAGGGCCGCCGCGTTAGGAAGGTTGAAACTCATGGTTTTTCAGTCTAGAGGGTCAGCTCCGTGGTGCTGTATTAGCTAACGTTCAGTCATTAGACACTCTATCAAAGTGGCAACTTTGGAGAAATCAGGTAGACAGTTCCCTGTGGTATTTTGTTTAATTGCGCTAGGACAGTTGGCCACCCCTCTTATCACAACAGCAGTTTCTCACCTTCCTCCTTCCTCCCTCCCTCCCGTTCTTTGTTCTTCTGTGATGGGGTCTCACATAGTCCAGGCTATCCTTAACCAGCCAGGTATCCAAGAATGGCCGCTAGCTCCTGACCCTCCGGCCTGCACCTGCCAAGGTCTGGGATCACAGGCTTTGCCACAACAGACAACTCTTGCCTTCTTAAACTTGAGAAGCCACACACTGCCAAGGTTTAAGGGAAGAACTACAATAATAAGAACACACTGAGCAGAATGCCCACAAGACCCACTATCCCAAACTCCATTTCTCAAGCTCCTTTGCTGTTTGGGGGTGAGGCATGTGATCAGGTCTGGCTGGTAGGCTGTGAGCAGATGCTCTCTGTTCCCTCCCTCCTCTTCCTCCCCCCACTCTCACGTCTCAGGTCTATTCTGCTGCTTGCCTCACGGTGGCACCCTTGTCCCTGGTGGGGAAGTAGAACCTCGGGGTCCACAATGACATCCCACTAGGTGTATTACTTACTTCAGAGCCTTCATCGCAGCTTGACGGTGACGTGTAACCCCCCCCCCCCCAAGCTCTCAGGTTGGGATACTTCCCCATTTGGTAGGGCTGTCTTACAAAGTCTGACCTTAGGGATGAGGATCCTAGAGGCAGGCCTTGAAGGATATGGGTTCTGGGTCCGGCTTTCTGTTTCCTGATCCCCAAGATACGAGAAACTACAGCAAGCTCCTGCTTCCAGTGATTCAGCTCTTCAACCATCAGGCCTTTTCGGCCAAGGTAGACAGCACCCTTCTAAAGCAGGAGCCAGACTAACCCTTCCTACCTTCTTTCTGTCAGGCATTCTGTCATAAAACCAAGTCATAATGCCTCCTGGATGCACAGCAGGTCCTGACTCCTGAAATCCCTCCGCTTCTATGTAAGCAGAGGAGGATCTCCCCAAGAGCAGTCTAGGCTCACGGAGATTGCTCCTGGGGAAGGTTCAACTTCTCTTCCCCCTATCTGGAGTGTCCAAAGCCCAGCCTCAGTTCAGCAGAGCACAGTTGATACCCTCAGTCCTAGTCAATGCCACTCTGCCCAGGCTATTTGCAGCCTTGGGGCTGCACAAGGCAGAGATGCCCCTGCCAGCCAGGACTCTTCTTCAGCCTGGAAGGTGTTCAGCAATACACCCATTTACACCCTTTGTTGGTGTGCTGTGACTTGTAAGGGGTTCCCTAGCAGGCATGTAGAAGATGGTACTTCCTGGGGAGCTTCGGGTTACCGTGCAGACATGGCCAAGTCCAAGAACCACACCACACACAACCAGTCCCGCAAATGGCACGGAAATGGCATCAAGAAACCCCGGTCACAAAGATACGAATCTCTAAAGGGGGTTGACCCCAAGTTCCTGAGAAACATGTGCTTTGCCAAGAAGCACAAGAAAGGCCTGAAGAAGATGCAGGCCAACAACGCAAAGGCAGTGAGTGCAATGCGCAGAAGCCATCAAGGCCCTGGTGAAGCCTCAGGCCGTCAAGCCCAAGATGCCAAAGGGTCCCAGCCGCAAACTCAGCCGTCTGGCTTTCATCGCTCACCCCAAGCTTGGGAAGAAGATTCGAAGCTACATGGCCAAGGGCCAAAGGCTCTGCCAATCAAAGCCCAAGGTTCAAACAAAGGCAGGGGCCAAAGCTCCAGCTAAGGCCCAGGCTTCAGCTCCGGCCCAGGCTCCCAAAGGTGCCCAGGCCCCTGTGAAGGCCCCATAGGAAAGGCTCCTGCCAGTGTGAAGACAGATGGACTGCTGTGACACACCCACCTACACACTGTTTGCAGATGACCAGTGTCCTATGCTGTTTTTACAAATAAACTCAAGGCAAGATCTGTTAAAAAAAAAAAAAAGAAAAAAGAAAAGAAAAGAAAAGAAAAAAAGAAAATGGTACTTTCTGACAGGCTTTCTGGGACTTCCTTTGGGAAGTTTCAGGAAGAGGGCTTATGGAGAAAGCCCAAATGGCTCAGGACCCTTGGTTCTCCTCCCAGTTGCCTCTTCTTCCAAATTGTGTGGCCACTTCTCTGTGAAGCAGCTCTTTAAAGTGAACAGTTATTTAATGACTTCCTGTTGAGAATTTGTTTTTGTTTTTGTTTTTTCCTCCTCTGAGTATGGAAGGCTTACCCGAGTCTCACAAAGGTAAAGAGCACATTTTCGAGTGACCAGATCCAGAACACACATAAGGAAGAGCATTACATCAGCTAGTGCTACCATACGATCGCAGGAGTCTTGCCCCTTAACGCTGGCCTGAAAACCTGTTTATATCTCTAGGGTCTCTTCTTGAACCAAAATCAGAGCAAATGACCCATCTTTGTTTTAGCTTGCTATTCTTCGTTCTAACACATTGGATGGATCCAGGCTAATCACTGTAAGGCAGTCCTCATGGCCAGGTTTGGCTTGCTACTTGCCTACGCCTACTGTTTTGTTGCAGATATAACATTAAAAAAAAAAAAGAAAGAAAGAAAGAAAGAAAGAAAGAAAGAAAAAACAATCAACTGCTAAACCAGGTGGTGATTACTCACACCTATAACCTCAGAACTCCAGAAGCTGAGGCAGGAGAACTGCCCTGAGTTCGAGGCCAGCCCAGGCTGCAAAGACCTTGCCTCAAACAAAACAAGCAAAACAATAATAAATATCAATTACTGTAGTGAGCACATCTCAGCATTGAACTTGGAGGAATTTGCTTTTGACTTAGGTCATCTTCACTTTTCTCTGCATCTGAAAAAAAAATATGAGGATGAACACTTTAAAAAGTGTGTAGCCTTAGTGTGGTGGATTTCTGGAAGCTGATGTACCATCCCCTTTATATATTTGGTCAAAAATGGAATATTAATAATCTCATGCTAGTAATACTGGGGATTGAACCGGGAGCCTTCTGTATGCTGGGCAAGTTCCCTGCCACTGAGCCATAGCCTCAGTCCAATGAAAGTGCCTTGAAACCACTGGCCTAAATAGAATACACATAGCTCTCCAGACACCTGAGGACTTGCTTAGGAGGTCTGCCGTTGACCCTCCCTAGTCATTCTCATGCCACTTGTCCTGTCCAGTGTTATCTATCATTTGGGCTGTGATTCTCCGGTGTTTTGGCTGTCACATGGGCTCCTCCAAAACCTGACATCAGCAAGAGTGTTTCAGATTTTTCCCACTCAGTTTTAATGTATTCAGTTGCTAAAATGAACATCGAGTTTGAAAATTATGTAAGAATTTAGAGATCAATAACATTTGTGCCTTAAAAAGGTATTAACTCTGGCTCCTTGGAAGTTCCTTTGAGTGGGCTGGGCATTGAACCCAGGGCCTCATGAATGCTAGGCAAGTGCTCTGCCACTGAGCCACGCCCCCAGGCCCCCCCTCCTGCTTTTAAGGGCCCATTTTTAAAGTCTGGACCTTATTGAGAATAAAGCAGTCTGCAAATATGACCCTGAAGATTCAAGTCTGTCTAAAGGGTCTCTGCGCTCCTGCTGTCGAGACAAGCTGGGTTCAAAGCCTGTTTAGGATGGAAACCAAGCTGGACAGGGGGAGCTTCAGCACAGTCACGCTCTGAACCAAGAGTCAGAATCAACAGTTTGGATTTTTGTGATATATATGGTTTTTTTTTCCCACGTGCATTGGTCTCCAGGGCTGTCACCAAATCTAGCTAGGTTTTACAAGTCTCACCACAGTGCTCATTACAGGATGTAGACTCTCCATGGTTCTCTGACTGCTTTCTTCAGACAAAAATCAAAACAAAATTACACAATCAGGTCAAAGGGGACAGACTTTCAAATGACCTTCTTCTCCTTTTGAGCCATCTGACCAAAAGTCAGCTCAAATTGATACATTGGTAAACAATAAAAGTTCCCTTTAACTCCACCAAAACAGAGGGCTAGGGGCGTTTTAAATATCTCGGAAGGCAGATGCTGCTTCTGGCTGCTCTTTCCCAGTATTCCTTCTGTTCCTCGTGGGACTCTACCCAATTTAAAGGCCAGACACCTGTTGCTCAGTTCTGTGACATACAAAAGGCCCATCAGCTTGCTATTTTTCTCCTGTTAGGATGAATTTATTCATTCATTTCTCTTTTTCTAAACAATTTTATTTTATGTTTTGAGATAGGGTCCCAGTCTTTAGCCCAGACAGGTCTAGAGTGCACTCTGTAGCCCAGGTTGGCCTCAGATCCATGGGAGTTCTCTTCCCTCAGCTTCCCACATGGGGCTGACAAGTGCAGGCCACTGTCTCTGCTTCCAGGATGAATCTGCTTTGTACCCACCTTCTTACCTTCTTTATCAAACACATGCATCATTGCTTGAACCGTAACACAAAGGATATTGCTCCTTGGTGTTGAATTTTAGCAGCTGTGCTTCACCAGTTAGAATAGGTTGGGTTTTCCCATCATGAAATACTCTGTGACTTTTGTTTAAAGGAACATCTCGAAGCTATGCTCAGAGGCATGCAGTCCTGTAATCGCAGCCCAGGCTGGGTGCAGGAAGGGCTCAGCCCTTTCCACTAGTCCTGGCTGTCCTGGAACTCGATTTATAGATCTGGCTGGCTTGAACTCTCAGAGATCCACCTGCCTCTGCCTCCCAAGTGGCAAGGAAGGCCTTTGCCACCACACCTGGCCTCCTTTTTCTTTTTTTATGGTTAACTCTTTACTTGGTATGAACTCTACTGATGAGCAGTGTGAGCATTGTGTGAGGGTTCACAGGACCCTATTTTCCTGACACACCGATACTTCCCCATCATGTGGAGTGCTCACGGTTCTATCTCCCCTGAGTTTGTGATCCTATTTTTATCATGTGCAGTTTTACTCCTAGGAGACTTAACCTTTGTCCTTTCTAGCCTGTCCCCCAGGCTTATCTCTTCTTCAGTTAACAAGCCATTATGCTCATCACGAGACTCAAACTTCTCTTCTGTCTGACACAGTAGTTCTCATTTTCAAAATGCATCTTGTTAAGGATTCATTTGTACAGATGAAATTCAGAACTGGAGGTAGAATCCCATGAAGTGAGTTAGGGAGTTGTTTTGTGTGTGTGTGTGTGTGTGTGTGTGTGTTCACTTATTCAGCCCTCCAATCAATTATAATGATCTATCTCTGGTCTCTTTCATATAGACGCTGATTAACTTGTTAGCAATTATTGTCTAAGGGACTTACTGTACTTTGGAATACTCTTTAAAACTATATACTTTGGAAGGTATCCTGATAGAAATGATGAGAAAACTAACCTCAATTTCTGCTTTTTGGAGAGTGGATGCCTGTGGGATTGGAGCACTTGGACAAAGTGGCTCCTCCTGCCGGCCAGCCCTTCGGTACCACCTGATACTTGACTGTGTATGAAATACTTCAGTTTTGCTTTAAATACTGGCAGCAAGAGCTAACGTTCGGGGTTGGGGATTTAGCTCAGTGGTAG
>NW_022196904.1:134202977-134240930 GCF_008632895.1 Mastomys coucha
AACAAGGTAACTGGCACACACAACCTTTTTCTTTTCAAAGACTCCCAAGGACATTTTCATGGCTGGGGGCAATATTTATTACCTGCCCTTTTGGATATCGCAGTATCAAATCGTTTTCAGCCCGCAGGGAGGCTCCCGTGCAGTGTACAGATGCGGTGATTGACAGCCCGGTGACAGCAGAATATGTCGGATGCTCCTCCCTCCTTCTTGAAGCCTGCCCCTAGGGCCCTTCCTCCATTTCCTGGGAACGCCCCTGTGCCACATCTTTAATAACTTTTCTCATTTCTTTAAGACCCACGTTTGTGAATTCGGCCCCATCTGTTTGGATTTTGAAAATAAAAGCAGGGTTCGTCTGGGCCCCTCGCGTGACCCAGAGAAAAATCCCCAAGCGACCGGACCCGCCCCATCCACTACGGACCGAGATGTACCAAGGAGGAGGAGCAAGGCTTCCCTCGGGCTAGCCCCGCCCACGTAGCATCTACCCATGCGCAGTTGGGGAGGGATTTTGGATTTTTTTTGTTTGTTTGTTTGTGGTTTTTTTTTTTTTTGGCTTCTTTAGCTTGCCGTCCTTACCCGCCATGCTCCGCGCGGCATACACGGAAGTGGCTTCTTCAATCTGAGGAAACGGGTGTTTGTGGTCCTGTCTCGTCAGTTGGCGGTCACTACACAGAATGAAAGGAGTGCGAGGACCCGGGGAGAGCCGAGACACCGCCATGGCCGTGGAGCAGGACATGTTTGATGCTGTCGTGATGGCGGATGAGAGGTGGGCAGAGAGACCCGGCTCCGCCCCGCCCCAGCAGCTGCTGGGCAGTCCTCGGGGATACCCGCCTTCGCCATCTGCGAGCTGCCACTTTTTCTTGTCCTTTAATTGCCGCACATACGGCGGTATTCATGGATCCGCTGATGGATATGTCGGGCAGGCCCCTTTGGATCCTGAAAAGCCCCCAGGGAACTCCTGGGCGGGGAGGTGGCCCAGGTCATCTTGGCCTCTCTAGGCCGGCTGCTCATTGTGGGTTGGGTACCTCCCCGGGTGACTGCTCAAGCTCGGTTTAGGGAGTCGGGTTCTGGCAGATGCCCCCCCCCCATTGGGGAGCTGTTCACTGCCTCACATGGGGCTTCCAGAGCATTCCTTCAACAGTGCAGACAGCAAGTTATTGCCAGTTTGAGGGTTGAACTCTTAGAGACAATAATACCCACGTACTCCGAGCATCCCAGTGATGGCATACTCTCTTGATCTTGAGGACATTTTCTGTTCCTCTACAGAGGTGTGATAAGTCCTGGATCCTTGGAGTGTTTTAGAAACAGACATGTTGAGTTACGATGACATGTAGGCTTAGCTGCACCTACCCTCTCACCTACATTTTCAGAAGTAGATTCCTAGTGTATTCCAAGCTTGCTTGAGTTTGTATCTTTACATTTTCCTTGTGGGTTTTAGTACTCGGCTGGGTTTGGTAGTCATTCATATAGCCTACCCACAGTTACAGATGATAACCTGGGTTTCTAGGGGTTGGGGCTGTAGCTCAGTTTGTAGAGTGCTTGCCATAGAATGAAGCTCATATACATCACAGTTTCTCTTGGAGATGGTGGCACACACCTGTAATCTCAGCATTCATGAGCTGGAGGCAGGGCTGCTTGATTTAGAGGTCAGCCTTGGCTACATAGTGAGATCCTGTCTCAAAAATGGGAGTAATGGGCACAGTAATGGGGCTAGACCTAGAACCTGTATTTTGTGACTTGAGTTCTAAGCTTTTCCTACTATCCAGACTGCTGGGTCCACTGGGATCCGAATAATACAAGGCAGGAGAAAGTATCTTGCCTGATGAAGTGTGTTTCTCTTTTGGGTTTTCAAGACAGGGTTTCTTCTCTGTATAGCTCTGGCTGTTCTGGAACTAACTCTGTAGACCAGGCTGGCCTCAAACTCAGAAATCCGCCTGCCTCTGCCTCCCAAGTGCTGGGATTAAAGGCGTGTACCACTACTGCCTGGCTGAAGTGTGTTTCTTTATCACAGATTCCATGGGGAGGGATATCAGGAAGGCTATGAAGAAGGTAGTAGCTTGGGAATCATTGAAGGAAAGCAGTATGGCATGTTACATGGAGCCAAAATTGGATCTGAGGTAAGTGGGAGGGCTGCCTAGAAGTGCCTTCGTAGATGAGTGTGGTGGCCCATACCTGCGTTCCCAACATTCAGGGAATTCTAGGCCAGCCTCAGCTAGGATAGTGAGATCCTTTCTCAAAAAACAGTCTGGGGAAGTGGCTCAACAGCAGAACCTGTACCAGCATGTATAAGACCTTGGCTTTGAAACAGTGTCTCAAGGAAAAGAACAAAGGCTTTGAACCTTTCCCCCAGCAGCTGCTTCCTTTGCTGTTGATGCCAGAGCATCTTACCTCTTCCCCACAAGGCCTTTGGTGTAGACGCGTCACCCAGATAGAAAATTCTTAGCACAGAATCATCAAAGTTTGTTATGGGAGTAGCACAACGCTGTCTCATGTCTTCAGCCAATTCAGGCCTCACCCAGATGTGTGTCATGTTCACAGTGACATCCCATAGGCCCCACAGTTTTTCTCCCCTTGTCTTTGTCCTTGCTTAGCTCCCTCTTCTAGATCACTGACCCTGACTGGCAGAGGAGATCACCATAGTATCAAATACCTGATGCCACAAAGCAAGTCCCTACAGACTTATGGGTCTCTGAAACAACAACCTTTGGTTATGGCACACATACCTAGGGTCATCAGGTAAGAAGCCATGAGTCAGAAGGGCTCCAGTCTTATTTGAAGGCCTAGCTGGGCCAGGGATCTATCCCTAAGGTAGCACATCATCTAATTGATATCCTCTGCTCAGGTGTCCCCATGACACTCCAGAACAAGTAGCCAATGAGAGCAAGGCAGAAGTGGCATTGCTTTTTCTAGCCAATCTCAGAAACTAGACTCAGAAGTTGAACACTCTGCTTTTCTCTGTTGTTTACACACAAACCCTGGATGAGGGCCAGGAGCCAGCTACAGCATATATAGAGAGGATGGGCATCCCCGATGTGAGCTTGGTGCTTGGTGCCCCACTTGGTGCCTGTACAATTTCCACTGCCCCAAACTCACAGCTTCCACTGAAGAAGCAGTGTGTAAGCCCTGTGCCAAGCCCTGTGCTTTGAGATCTTGGCAATTGGTGTGGTGTGGCTGAGTGCTTACCGCCTTCCCTCTGGGCTGCTTCTCAATTCACAGATTGGATGCTACCGGGGTTTTGCTCTTGCATGGAAGTGTCTCCTACACAATGGCGCTAGTGAGAAAGACAGGTGAGGCTGGGGCTCCTTGTTTCCCTTCCCTCCCACCCCCTTTTCCCTGTCAGCTTCTCATCAGCACACTAGCTGAGCTGTGGCCAGGAGAAGCTCTCATGTGCGTATAGTTATCTTGCATCATTAGTTCTAAGTCTCATGTGTGACACACAGGAAGTAATAATGGCCACCTGGACTGTTGTTCTTCAAAGAATAATAAATAAAATGTGCCAAAGAATAATAAATAAAATGTGCCAGGCACCTCACAGGTACTCGATGAGCACTGGATGATGTCACACTTCAGGTAATGTCAGAATAATCCTACCTTGCTGTCTGTTTCTCACCTGGGCTTCTGATAGACAGACTGCAATAGTGTCAGTGGAATGAGGCCTCAGAAATGCTGGCTCTGCCCAGGGCTGGTTGGTGCTGCATGTCTTTAATCATAGCAGCGAGAGGCAGATCTCTTTGAGTTCTAGGATAGCCTGGTGTACATGGCCAGTTCAAGGACAGCAGGACAAAAAAAGAAAAGTAAAGAAAAATAGAGATGCTGGCTCTGTCTGTGGTGTATCAACCAGAATGCAGTCTTTTTTTTTTTTTTTTTTTTTTGAGATGTGCTCACACTGTGGCTCAGACTGGCCTCTAACTCACAGGCATCTTTCTGCCTCAGTCTCTTGTGTTCTGGGCTTACAGACATACACCCCCATAGGCAGTCAGAATTCGACCTGAAACATTCCTTTTTGGCACACACAGCCCCTAGGGAGTGTTACTGCTGGCTGAGCTGTGTTGTGGGTACCTTGCCTTACTGTGTTCTGCCTGCCCTGGCCCTATGAGCTGCCTGCCCCATGTGCCTGCTTCCTGAGGCTGGGAGGGATCCTGAAATGAAAGGTGTATTGTTCTTGTGTGAACAGGCTTAGGGTTGGGCTGGCATGGTGTAGTTTTCCTACCTCTGCTGGGCTGGCCTGGCACAGGAGGGCCTGGAGGAGAGAACTAGAACACCAGGCTGGGAGATGGCAGCTCCTTGCCTGTGGGACTCACCCTTTTCTTTGACTCTCTTACAGTGTCTAGGACCCATGCCATATTCAAAAGTAAAACCAAGGTGTTTGTAATCAGCTATGGGCTCTGGCTTGCTCCCTGCCTGACCATCACATCAGTCCTGGCTATCCTGGAACTCATTCTGTAGACCAGACTGGCCTCAGATTCAAAGAGATCTTCCTGTCCTTGCCTCTCAAGCACTGGGATTAAAGGCATGTACCATCATGCCTGGCTCTGTACTGGTTTCTTTAGTGTGAGCAGCTAACAGGCAAGGGGACTTAATTTGGGTACCTTAGGAGTGACTGGGACTGGGCAGCCTGGTCCCGGAGGAGTCATATTGACTGTTCATGCCACCACTGGGTGGCAGTCACAGCTGGGCCTGGCTGCCACCCTTTCTGTAGAGCTCTCCCTAGGTGGAGGAGAGCCACTGGTGAGGGTGCCCTGCAGCAGGTGGTGGCTAGCACTGCTTAGAGCAGGGAGTGGTGCTTGGCCTTGCTCACTGCTCTGAAGATGCAGTGGAGTGGGGCCTGGGGTCTCCTATGACAGCCCTGCCCCATGTATCTCAGCAGGAAGATGAAGGTGGTGGAGGCTCTGATCGAGCTGCTGCAGGGCTTTCCCTATGATGATCCTACTTATGAGAAACTCCATGAAGACCTGGACAGAATCAGAGGCAAGTTCAGACAGGTTTGTGTCTTTAGCCTCTGTCTATGGGGTATGCCTGAGGGAGCTTTGAAGGCTAGGTTGACGCAAGCCCTAGGGTTCATTCGATGGTTGTGTTGGGCAGTGTTTGCCCAGGTGTAGACCCAGAGGAATTTCTTTTCCCTGCCCCGTGTAGAATGAGTGCAAGTGGGCTGGGGACGTTAAGGCGCCTTTGGGCTTGTGCTGGGATAGGGAAAGCTGAGCAGAAATGCAGGAGGTGTAAGACGCCGTCTCTTGGGTACTTTCAGCTGTGCTCACTGCTCAACGTGCATCCGGACTTCAAGGTGACTGCAGGAGGCTCTGGACTCACATTTTAAGGACCCACAGAAGAGCAGATGTCTGCACATTAAGTGTCACAGTGATTAAAGGCAAGCTTGAGAGGCACCCATTGTTCTGTGGGAGGAGCAGTTCGGCCTCTTCCCTGAGTCTCTGCCTGGGGAGCTTGCAGAGGTCTGACCACTCTGCCTCCTGCACAGGGGCAGCACTCTCAAGAGACTGCTTGCCACTGGACAGAGTATGTGGCCCTGGGTAGGGTTACCCTGAGGGTAGGACTGATAGAGGCAGGTTGATGTTAAATGGGTTCATGGGAAGCCATGACAGGGTCTTGCTGTCTGCTGAGCCTCTGCTGGCCACGCTTGGGCCTCCTTGTTTCACTTCATTTCTCTGGCAGCCCCAGAGGTGGATACCATTCTGGCTTAGAGGTGCTGAAATAGACCCATCTAGTCTAAGGGCCAAGCAGCAGTGCTGGCTTTCACCCCAGGTCCATGTCCTACAGTAGTACCACATGGTTCCTCTGCCGCCAGCATGTGTTGTCATTGCCAACACCATGGGAGGACCCAGATTCCTGCTGTGTGCCCAGGACTTGGGCTCCATTGGACTTGGTTTGCCTCTGGATGCCCAGCTGAGAAGACAAGGGGGGGAGCAAAACTAGGGAGGAAGCTGAAGCAAGGCCTTCATACTGCTCCTAAACAGGTGTGGGATGAGCTCTACACATTAAGAAATGGCAATGGAGCTGGTGGTGGTGGTGCACGCCTTTAATTCCAGCACTCGAAAGACAGTAGGCGGATCTCTGAGTTTGGAGTCAGCCTACTCTACAGAGTGAATTAAAAAACAAACAAACAAAAAATGGCATTAGGGGAACTACTGGGAACCAAAGCAGAACTAAATGGTGGTGGTCACTGTGAATGTGTAGGACTTGCCCGGGTGACACTGTACTTCCTTTAGCAGCAGCTTGTGTGTCTGGCATGGTATTTACAGGCAGGTATAAGGTGAGCTGGCAGGAGTAGGCACAGTGCTCTCAGGCATTTCTGTAGAGAGAATATCTTTGTGTTGTACGAATCCATCACCTGTCAATTAAAAAGCCTATGGCCTATGGGTTAGGCAGTAAATAGAGGTGGAACGTCTGGGAGAGAGAAAGCATTCTGGGTTACAGCCAGGTGGGAGATCCACCAGGGAAGATGTGAGGAGATAGACACGTGGTACCTGAGCGCAGGTAACCAGCCACGTGGTAGAATGCAGGTTAAAAGAAATGGGTTATCTTTGGTTATGATCTAGTCAGAGCAGAGCCTAGCTGTATGTCCAAAGTATTTGTAAATATGTTTTGAGTCTGAGTCTTATTTTTGGCAGCATGGGGCTGGAAGGAAGAACTGGGCCTAACTTGTCCACATGTCACAGGTGTGGGCACACATGACAGCATGTGTTGATATGCCCTCCTTTGGGTGGCCCCATTGTACCCTGGCTGTCCCTACTTTATTTCCATTTTGTGACAGGGTCACCATGGATGCATGCCACTTGGAGTTTTGGGTCCTTTTTGATTTTAATTTTCTTTTACAGATGGTCACTACATAGTCCAACCTGGCCACAAAGGGTGATCCTCCTGCTTCAGTCTCCCAAGTGCTGGGATCTTAGGCCTGTGGCCCTAGGACACCGTTTTTTAACATCATTTCACAGCTTCTTGGTAGAGTAGCAGGTCCTATGTGCAGCTGGAGCTGTTCCCTCCTTCCATCAGCCCAGCTGAGCCAGTGGGAGGGCTGGGGTGGGGCCTGAGGCTTGGGGCACCTTGCCTCTGGCCTCCTGAGCCTGGCACTGCCTCTCAGGTATTCAGTACCACTCTGCCAGATGCTCCCAGGATCAGGTACTCTTTGGTGTGCTGCTCTGAGAACTGAGCTCGGAGGGCTGTGGCCGCCCGCTGTTATCACCATATTTTACTTTCCTACTATATTTGGAAAAAAAAGAATAAATAGTGTATTTTAAAGCAGTCATCTGTCTGGGATCATTTGTACTGACAGCTGCTTCAGTGCCAGGATGCTAAGTGTCAAGATCTAGGTTCATAGATGTGGGCCTGCTGTGCCTGTCACGTTCACTACTATCAATCAGTTGCTAGTTCCTCTCTTGTCTCTGCCCACCTCCTATCCCCCTCACCTTGTGCACATCAGGTGTCAGATCTCCCACCCATTAGCAGAACCCAGCCACTTGCCTGATAACCTTCCATGCTCCTACACAGGCCTTGGTCTCTGCCCACTTGAACTTTTCTTAAGGTCCCCATCTAGTCCCCAGAATGCTTTGGTCACCCCAAAAGGCCTTCTGGATCACAGTTTAGACAGACTACAGGACACTTCTGCCATGTAGGCGTGCTTCCTTCTCCCCTACTGAGATGGTTGTGCCTACTGTGAAAGGGGAGGACATAGGTCATGAGAAGAATGCTGTGCTTTCGGATGCTGTCCCACGAAGGTATTACTTGGACTGCCATAGACTACTGCGGGAGCTGTGGTGAACCTGCCACTGAGAGTGGCAGAGTCAGGTACCAGTGGGACCTGTGTCCTTGATAGTCATCACAGAGCTGCTGGCCAGTCCCCTGCCTTCTCAGACCATGTCCCCACTGCCAGTCTGTTTTCTGTCACTCATTCCACCCTGTTCTGGCTGGCAGAGTGACCTTCCTATGACTCTAGCTTTGGTGTCATCCCTTATGAGCATCACTTTGAGGTCTGAGGCAGAGCTTTCTGGGCTGGCTCTCCCCAAGTCTTTCTGCTCAGCTTGCTGCCTGCTTGATAATCAACTTGACACGATTTAGAGTCACCTAGTAGACACACCTCTAGGTGTACCGGACGGTCTTTCCAGGGAGGCTTAGCTGAGGAGGGAGGACACACCTTGAATGTGCTGTGTCCCATGAAGTGGGGTCCTGGACTGAAGAAAACGGAGGAAGTGAGCTGAGCACCAGTGTTCATCTCTGCTCCCTGGCTGTGGATGCAGTGTGACCATCTGCCTCAGGCTCCTGTTGTGCTTCCCACCATGATTGCCACCGTATAAACTGGACAGAATAAACCCACTTCTTCATCCCTTAAATTGCCTATTTTTTTGTTTTTGTTTTTGCTTTTGAGTTTTTTGTTTGTTTGTCTCTTTTTGTTTTTGTTTTGTTTTGTTTTTTCACCCTTTAGCTCCCTGAACACGAGTACTCAGCTCTCTCTCTCCTTTTTATATAGGCCAGACCCAGGCCATGGGATGATGCCGCACTCACTTGGAGTAGATATTCCCATCTCTATTAACCTAGTCAAGGCAATCCTTTGGGGGGGGCCAAAGGCTGGCTCTGTAGTTAAGAGCATTGTCTGCCCTTCCTGAAGACCAAGGCTTAGTTTCCAGCACCTACCTGGCAGCTCACAACCATCTGTGAGACCAATCCAGGGTCTTCAAACCTTCTTCAAACTTTTCTAGGCATATTCATGGCACACAGACATATATGCAGGTAAAATATGCATACACATAAAATTAAAATTTTTAAAAAGAAGAAATCTTGGCTGAATATTCTAAAGTTTTTTAGAGTTGGCCAAACATTTTGATTTTACAACGGCCAATGATGACAGTAGCCCTTCACAAATACATAGTACAAAGGGCAAAAGTGTGCATAGAGCCAGTTCAGAAATTGTTGGAAAATTCTGTCCTAACCCTAAGACAAGTTTCACTCAACAATTTTTTTATGAAAATAGTCAATTTTAGGACTGGCGAGTTGGCTCAACGGGTAAGAGCACTGACTGCTCTTCCGAAGGCCCAGGTACCACTCAGGACAGAACAAGCATAGTAAAGATACCTTGAGCCTTGATCTGGCCACACACAGATGGCCCCAAGAATGGGGCCTCTCAGTTTTAAAATGGCTCCCAGAGTATTCTGTATTCTCTCTCTACCTTCTTTGTATGCCCTGATTAATAATGCCCCCAGATGTGAGCCTCAAGGTTTGCAGCCCTGAACTGCCTGCCCACCATCCCCACTACCCCCCAGGCTATTGTCTGCTGGCCCTGTAGTGTGGGCTGGGCTGTAGGGCCCTGCAGATCAGGGGACTGGGAACGGATTAGAGGTCCAGCGGCTGTTTTGCCCTCTTGCACAAGTGTTTGATCAAAGACATTCTTGGGATGACATCCCTGGGCAAGAGAGGCCAGCTCAGCTCAGAACTAGGGCTATTGTGCTGTGCCCATATGGGGCCCTTGTATACAGCATGCTCACCTCATGTTAACCAGCCTGTGCACCCTACCCCAGACACACACAGACTGCTCTATCAGCTTACGTACAGGTTTGCCTGGCAAGCACACCTGGCATTGTCAGCTCCCAGTACTGGCCTTATGTGGCCTGCATAGCCTTGCCACCAATATAGGCTAGGTCCAGTCCTCCAGCCCAACAGGCATTGATTGTTTCCTGGGATGTTGTGGCAAGGGCTCTAGGGTGCTGCAGGGAGGACACAGTCCTACTCTTCTGCCTTGTGTCCCACCCCCTTGGAGTTCTCTGTTTCCAATGCTAGCATCTTGTGGGTCCCAGCAGCCCAGATCCTCTGTAGGATTGGCGAAGTTGGCTTGCTTTCTGGGACAAAGTGCAGCAGTTTAGCTGACCCATGGGCAACAGGGCTAGCTTCCTCACATTTAGTCCTAGGATGTGAAGTCAGGAGGGAAGAGGCCACTCTGTGCAATGTCATGCTGAAGCTCCACAGGGGCCACATTTACTGTGGGTCCTGTAGGACAAGCAGAAAAGAAGGCTGGAGCAGGTCTGGGCAGTGGGGCAACCCAGAGTGAGGAGCCAGAGGCAATCCTCCTGGTTCAGGGAGCTGAGGCTCAGAGAGGCCAGGCAGGTTCAAGACCTTGGCTCAGCTGAGAGAGGAGGGATGGCTCAGCAGGATGGTGGCTGCCTGCAAAAGGGAAATCTGGCCAGGACACAGGACAGGGGTCCAAGGAGCTGGTAGGGACAGAGAGAACCAGCCATTGAGCTTCTGAGAGGAGACAATTGGTTGTGCTGGCTCCCTGAATCATTATCTCTGAGGGCCCTCACAAAGCTATTGTACCGTCATCCTAAGGACAGGAGTGTCGGTACACCCCAGCAGGGGATCTACCCTCCTGGGTTATCAGTTAAACTTGAGGGTTAGAACCTGCAATGGCCAGTGGTATCCGGGGTTTCACTGCTGAAACCAAGGAAAAAGGCTTGGCTATTGGCCATAGTTGGCCATCGAAGACCACTGGATGAAGAGACAAGCCAATTGCACCATTAAGAGTTGGCACCATGGTGTGAGCCCTGTGCAGTGGATGGCAATGCTTGCCCATTCCACTTGGGTGTCGTTCTATGAGCACCCTTGATAGGCAGTGGTAGAAAGCAGCTGGCAGCAGCCTTCATCTGAGTGGATGCTCAGCCCCTTGCTATTTGTCTACATTCCTAGGATCACTCTCCTTCACCCCAGTGTATTGCCTTGCGTCCTTCCCATCAGCCTACCTGCACATGATTAGCTTGCTCCCCAGTGCTTCTAAGAACCAAGGGGAAAGCACTCTCTCACCTCAGTGCCCTTTGGCCTTTTCTTGGAATGCTGAAGGCCCCATGCCCATTCTTCTGGATGCCATGTGGCTGTGGGCAGAAGGTCCACCAGTTCCTGGGTCCCCACCTCTATAACAGGCTTTGATGCTTATATGGAGCTGGGCTGACAAAATACCTTTCTGGACCCTACCATCAGATGTCTTGGCCCAAGATGAGGACTGTGCCTTCATAAGCTGCCTCTGGCTTTGGTGTTCTCTTACACTCTCATGGAGTAGGTTGCCTAGCTGGGTCACTGTGGGCCTCCCTCCCTCCATCCCTTTCTGTTTTCATCATTGGGTAGCACCATTCAGGCCAGGTGTCATCTACACCCTCCTCCTTCTAGAAGGGCAGGGCCTGCCTGGCACCAAAACAGCCAACCTGAGACCCAAAAGCCACCTTGTAGAAAATGCTACCTAAAGCTGACCTGGGTCAAGCCACCTGTCCCCACAGGGCTTGGAGACAATACTAATCATGAGCAACTGCCTGCCACCCAGAGGCTATCACAGGAGTCTAGCCAGGCCACTCAGGTCTCCAGGAACTGTGTGAAAGGCCACCTGGGGTCTTGGCTCTAACACTAAGCATCTCTCTCTGGGCTCTTGGCAGCACCTAGGAAACGGTGAATCACCCAGAGCAAACACCATTTGCGCCAGACGAGGGGCAGTGAACGCGGGTTCTGTTGATCTTCCATCTGCAAATAAGCGGGAGGGTGAGCTGGCAGAGACGGGCTCAGAGCCCGCTTCTGATCAGTGGCCACCGCTGGCCTCCCTGACGCCAGAGGCTCCCACTCTGCTCTTGGCTGCCACCTGCAAACACCCTTCCCTTTGGGAGTCCCGGGTTGGTGCCAGGGCCAGAGATGCCACCTAACACCCTGGGTGCAGAGGACAGGTTGGATCCCACAGGCTGTGGCATCAGGATGGCATCCTCCACCCCATTCCTGCCCCTAGGGCCCAGAAAATACAGACAGGAGTGAGCTGAGATTTTACCAATTTTATTTCTAGATTTTTTTTGTCTTTTTTTTTTTTTTTCCTGGACCATGCTGGTCACATGTCTGTGCTGGAAAGCGCCATGGTGTGTCAACCAGAAATACACAAAGCCAACCTGGCCACCAGCCAGAGCCCCTCAAAGCCTTTCATGTCACAGGGCAGACTCCGTGGACCCACCACCAGCCTTTGGCCTTTTGGCCAAAACCTCACCCCATCACCATGGACACAGCAGCCCTCAAGGGTCCTGCCTGGTGGGGACACCTCAGATGAGCTGGTGGCGCCGTTTTGGTTTGGCAGCTTGCTAGGGAACTTGGGGGCCTACAGCACTGCAGCTGGCTTCGCAAAGGCAGAGTCTCTACATTAGCACAATGCTGTAATTAACACAAAACAAGACAGAACACTAGAACCTAACAGATTCAATGATGCACCGGAGACTCAGAACAAATCCCTCCGGGCCCAGCAGCATGGTGGCATGCACAACAGGCCGCAAAAGTAACAATATTGATAACTAACAGAACAATACAGTCTCCCTGACTGCTGTGATGCTATGTCCCGGATCAAATGAAGGGCCCAGCATGACAGGATGATCCCCATCAGGGTCCCAGGGTCCCTGGAGGCAGACCGCCCACCCGCCCGCCAGGCCCGTGCATGGCTAGGTGATACATGAGGTATTGTGAACAGGAACCTGGTTTTTTGGAATACAGCGGTAATCACATTAAGCCAAAATTGATCACAATAAAAAAAAAAAAGTACAAAAAAAGGGCATCTGTAAATACACTCATCTATGAGGAAATTAAAACTTGAACATGGCAGTCTATGACATTGTAAAAAAAACAAAACAAAACTGACCCTTCAATAGCAGCGAAAACAACGTGAAAGATACAAAGCAACGCGAATCTGGTTCCGAACGCCTGGAATCCTGGGAGTCATCGGTAGCAGCGCCGTGAAAGGAGCTGTGGCCTGTCCCGTGTGGTCCCTACCCTCACCTCTTCTCTCACATCCTCTCTCCAGCCTTCCGCTCTCCACCTCCTGCCAGTAAGTCCTAAATAGAAAGGCAGAGCCAGAGGTGTGCAAATTACCTACTGTTGCTAACTTGGGGGCAGGCGGCAAGAATGTGCCAGAACCTAACTCTTTTGGAGTCCCCTAATTTTCTTCAGTTTGATTGGCTCTCCAATGGGGCCAATTGGGTTGGGAAAGTCAAGCAGACCAAATCTCCATCTTTGCGGGTTTTTTTTTGAGAACCCCCCTCCCCAATCACCCAATAAAAGACCAATCTCTCAGACATGGCCCTAACCCTTTGCCAGCAGGGCCGAGGTGTGTGTTTGAATCAAGGGAGGTCACATTGCTTTGAGTCACACTGGTCACGGGCAGCCTTTCCAATAAATACTCTTCTGTAGCCTTACGTATAAATTAGACATTTTAGTGTTTAAAAGCCTCCTGTGTGAAAGACTTAAGAGTCGTCCTGAATCTCCGTGTCCAGGTCATGCCATCACGGTTCCTACTTCCAAACACCAGCTGGCACCAAAGGATCCCTTCAACTTTGCAGGACAGATCCCGGTGGTGCGAGAACAGAGTTCTCTCCTCTCGACCCAACAAAACATCCCGAGCACCTCATGCTACCAGCCCTATACTCCTTTGTACAGCCATCTGAATGCATGTGTGTGGCTATCCCCCAACCATTCCACTAGAACCCCTCCCCCCAACACATACACACCCCAGCAACACTACCTCCAGCTAGCTGACCAAAAGTGCTTTGAAATGGAATGGTTTTGAAACACGGAGAAAGAAAGAAAACACAACAAAAACAAACCACACACAGAAGAAAAGCTGTGAGTTTAACCTGATGTGAGTGTGGGCTGCAGGGCCGTCAGGCAAAAACCAGCATCTCTCTAAACAGAACTACAAGATAGGAAGGTTACAAAAATAGAATATATTATGTCACTATTTCATCCCTACCGCTGTGTGGCTGGTGCTCTGTGAACCTGCAGGTTGTTGGCGGGGAAGAGGGCACGTTAGGATGAGCCCTTGGGGGTACCACACGCCAGGAGACCACTAGAGGTCGCACTGACCACCAGTAAGGCCAAGAGGTCTGCCTGCCCCTGGGATAAAGCACGGGGGTCAGGTAGCAGGGCTGTGGGCAGAGCAAGCCGGGGAGTGAGGCTGAGGGCCTGGCCGAAGCTGTGCCTTTTCAGCAAAGCGGAGTACATTTCTCTACCTAAAAACTCTTCTACTTTAACAATGGTTTGCTGTATTTTTTTTCCTTCCTTTTTAAAGCAACGTTTCTTAAGCTTTTTTTTTTAAACACATAAAAGAATCAAAACCCCTTCTTAAGACTTCCTGTGTGTTAATCCTATTCTTAGAACAGACAAGCACATTAATAGAAAACTAGTTGATTACTGGGGTACAGAATTCTATTTTTGTAGCACCCCCTGCCTCCCTACACTCAGGGGGATGCAAACTCTCTCTCTCTCTCTCTTTAAGACAGCTTTCAGGTATTTTTTTTTCTCTTTTGCTTAAATCAGATAGAAAGGAGAAAGATTAAGGAAAAACAACCAACAAAGAGAACAAAACTTCCCCTTCTGGTAACAACATGTCCCCAAGGGGGACGTCGTCAGGAGCACCCGGGCTGGCTCCTTCCTCTTCGCGGGGGGCCACTACTTGGTGGCTCCCGCCTGCCCGGTGGCCCTCAGATGTCCACATCTCGCACGTCGGTAGGTGTGCAGGCCAGACCAGCCTCTTCCTCTGCTTCCCCCTCTTCCTCGGTGGCCTTGGGGTCGATGTTCTGCTGGGCCTGGCGCAGGCTTGACTCCAGAAGGGCTTCGATCTGTTCCTGACAGGCACGGAGGCAGTCCTGGAGAGGCGGGCGGAGATGGAGGGGGTCCTTGTTTAGCCAGAGGCCGGTGGCCAGGGCCTTGACCTGCGAGGCAGGCTTTGCTAAGGGCAAGGTTTGAGGAAACTCCCCAACCCGCCCCCAAATCCAGTGAGGGATGAGAGCCACCAGAGACCAGAAAGCAAGAGTGCCCCCTTCTGTTCCCAGTCTGGACACCTCTGCCTCAATGCTATTGGACAGCTGGTTAGCATCTGTGGGACACTCACTTGCTTGTCCACTCTAGGTCCATCCAGCAGAAATTCCTCCCCAGGCTTCCCACCACCCTACATGACATACCCTCCCCTAATTCAAGACAGGGAGGTCCTGGAAACTCCACCCTTTGGATGCAATCTCTTTAGGTGGTTCCAGGAAGGCTTTCCGTGAGCACCCACGGCAGTTGTGCATGGCCGAGGGAGGCCCCTCTATCTCTCTCGGTTCTCCCCCTCAGGCTGTACCTTGTACTTCTCCACAAGGAGCATCTATCTCTCACTCCTAGCTTTTTGCTCTGGGTGGCCTCTGAGGGAAGCCAGCTCCGGCACTGGTGGGCCCCCGGAAAGGATTTCCTCAGGAATGAGACTCATGAACTGAAGTCCTGCCTAGGCAGGCTGACACTAGGGCACTCCCTACATTCCTGAAGCCAGTAAGACTCCTGGGGAACACCTGGGAAGACCCCCACATTCAGAACTCTTTGTTCGATGAACACCATGGTTAGTGGGTGGCAGGGCAATGGTCCCATTTCACAGATGGAGAAAGTGAGGCCCAGGTTGCCTGGTATGAACCCACAGACACCCTTCCCTCTCTGAAGCCTGAGGGCTCCCATCTGCCCACATACCCTATTCTCAGTTCTCAGAAGCCCCAGACCCTTAGGGGAAGGGGGCTGCATGCTCTACAATTGAGAGGCGTAGGAATGGAGGGCGGGGTGTGCCTGTGGCTGATGCCAGGCAGGGCAGAACAGCTGTCACACCTGGAAGCCTTCCACATGCCAGTGGCTCTGACCTACATTGAACCCCCGACTGAAGTTCAAGCCAGAACTGGACTTTTGCCTGTCCTGTCTATGCCAGCTTGCAATGCCCTAGAGGAAACCTTCATGGCCAGAGCTCCAAGCATGATCAGCCATACTCCTCAGCAAAAAAAGGCACATTCACTTACACATGGCCCAGTCTGCCTGACACAAACCCCTCACACGAAGAAAGTTCTAGAATGTGTAGGCCTACACTGGAGTCCGTTGTGGATTCAACCCCCAAAGTCTACACACTGAGGGAAATATGGTCCTATGGTCGTTGGGCCAGGCCTAAGCTTAAATGCCACTACCCCTATACACATCACAGGGGCACTGTCACCACACCACAGCCCTCTATGCCTTTGGGACCCATGACTTCTGGAAGCCTCCCAAACCTTAAGCCTGGGAAGAGGCTGTTTCTGGGCCCAGGTTTGGCACCCCTCAGCTCCAGCCCAGTCACACAATGCCTTGGCACTGCCCCCAAGGTTCCCTGGCCCTTGCCAGTCTCCTTTGATGAGACTTACCGGGTCACACTTGATGACTCTGGAAAGAAAGTGCGTTGTGCGGTAGCAGGAGAGGAAGTTGTTGGGGCTGCCCAGGTTCAGGCCTTGCATCGCAGCCACCACGCTCCCCGCAGCTACCATGGAGGGTGGGTTGGAAATGAACTTCACATCTAAGGCAGAAAGGGACAGAGGTGGCTGTGAGCAGGGACGGCAACAGGCCTGTGATTCAGCTCCCACCCACAGCCTCCGGGCCAGTCCTCCAGTCCTTCTGATGCCTGCATCAACTCTAGCTGCCTTGGAGACACCTGAGTCTACATGTGCACAGTGCTGCATCCCTAGACCCCAGCACAACGGAGGATCAAGGTGTCTGGGCCAGAGCCTCGACGCTACTTGTCAATAAGGCCTTAGCTCAAACTTTAAAAAGCTGAGTGGCTGACGCTCTCTGGCACGAGCACCTGGGTTCAACCCCCAGCATTTCATCAAGGAGGGGTCGGCTATGGCGCCTTAGGAGGATGGAACCTAGCCGGGTGGTGGTTGGTGGTGCACGTCTTTAATCCCAGCACTTGGGAGGCAGAGGCAGGTGGATTTCTGAGTTCGAGGCCAGCCTGGTCTACAGAGTGAGTTCCAGGACAGCCAGAGCTATACAGAGAAACCCTGTCTCGAAAAACAAAAAAACAAAACAAAACAAACAAACAAAAAAGATGGAACCTATGAAGGCGTGGTGCTTTCACAACTGCATCCCCAGTATTGGATTGGCTGAGGTGGGAGGCAGGGAAGATCTCTTTTTTGTCTGTTCCAGAGCCAGCCTGGCAGTACCCCAAGGACTAGAGAGACACATCTCAGAGACAGGAGAAAGCTGCAGAGATGATAGGACCAGGGTCCACGAAGCCCAGGCTAGATTCCACAGAAGGGAGTTCCCCTCCAAAGGACTGACTCGGAACCTTCCCAGCTCACTGACCCAGGCTGGGGAAGAGGACATGTGACCCAGTCCAGGTAAACCCGGTAGGAGTAGCCTCAGAGGGAGCTGGGAAGAGCCACCCCAGATCTCCAGGCCAGGGTCCCTCTCGGGGGGCCCTGGAATCTTGAGGACTCTCATATGTACACGTCCCAACTGGGGAGTAGTGCCAGCATCGCAGTTGTCCCCACTGTTAAATGTTGGAGTCCTGTTCTCCCACAGTGCCACAGTGGGGTGTCATTTTAGGACTTCATCTGGGGTCACCATCTCCACACCTCTCAGGCCCACTGAACTCAGCATGCTGCAGTTGTGTGTCACACTGATAGAATGCCTCTCCACATAACCACACCAAAGATGGGTCCGCAAACTGCTTCCCCGTCACGTCAAACTAAGAAATAGTGACGGGGACAGCTGGTCACTTGGCCTGCGAATCAGGGCTTCCAGGCCAGAGGAGGATACAAGAATGAACAGATGTCAGCACCCATCAACCATCTTGTGTCACCCAGAGCCTGGGATCAAGGAGGCTGGAAAGAGCTGAACGGGAATCAGGAAGGGAGAGAGTTGCTGTAGTGGGGCAGCCCTCTGGGGACCACCCTGATCGAACATATAGCTTGGCTGTTAAAGAGACCCAGCAGGGGAGCAATACCTCCAGGAGGCACCAAGGACAGTTCATGTTAGTGAATCCAGCGAACTAAGACCTTGCTATGGAGTCAAGTTCAAAGCACAAACACCCCCTTTACAGAGAGTAAGACTCCAAGCAGCAGCTGGCACATGGACTGGTAGTCCCTGGCCCCTCCCAGAGCCTGTCTTTCTCCTTCGCACGGGCAGTGGCAAGATCCTTTATGTTCTGTAGGGATCCCCTAACATCTGTATCCTCACACTGGTTGCTGCTGGCACAGGTGTCCCCTGGCTCAGTGGCATGTCTAGCACCAACACACTTCTTTAAGCTCAGTTTCCCTGTCTGTACTCATCCACACAAGGGGGCGCTCTGGCCACCTGTGTGAACAAATCTAACCCTAGCTAGCACACTGCTCACAGTCAGGAATCCAGGTCTGGGGGTGTCTGGAAGGGAAGTTATGCCCTCCCATCTCCTATAGGGGGAACCCCTGCCACACAGATGACAGATCTCCTGACTTTGATGTCAGCATCCTTTCATTCACCATGATGTTAGATTGGTCTCTGCCTAAAGGGGTTCCCGTGTGACAAAGGAGCTGATTGCTCCTACAGAGAAACAAAACCTCCAGGTCCCAGAACACTGGCCTACTGCAGCTTGCCAAGCTGTCCTTTACCTCCACCTATCTTTTAGGGGCTCTTAATGAACTCCATCACAGACAAAGGCCATACAGAGAGCTGGAAGAGTGGCGTCCAGCCGCACCCAGATGTAGTGCTTATTGATTTCTCTGCTGGCATCTAGGGGTCCTGGGAGGGGCACGTTGCTGCCAGAACCATCCTGGGGGAGGCTGTGCCATTCCATCCCCATGTTATCTCTGGGAAACTCTGCTGCCTCTCTGAAGCCACTTTCAGCTCCATAAAAGGCTGCCTGGAGCTTCCAAAGGCTCTGCTCTCCTCAGAGGAACCCCAGCCAGCTGCCTCCCTGCCTGCCAGCAGGGCCACCCCCACCCCTTAGAGCCTTCCAGGCTTCCGATGGCCTTGGTACTCCCATCTGCCACCCCCTTGTTTGGTATACCCCTGGGGAGGGGCTGGCACCCTCAGCAGGTAGTTGGCAAGCTAGAATCCCCAAATCCCCACACCAGCAGCTAGCTTATCAAAAACACCAGCCATGGAGGTTGTCAGATATGGGAAGATGTCACCGAGACAGCAGTGTGTGTGGGGGGGTGGGGTGGGGTGGGGGTGGGGGAGCACTCAACAGGTCCCTCTGACATCACAGGCTAAACAGCTATAGCAACTGAGGTCTGATCAGGGGCACCAAGGAAAGGGGTCTTCAACAGGTGGGAGAACGCCAGACCCCCTCAGCATTGCTAAGCCTTCTAGGCAGGGTTCTCAATTACAGGTGAGGGACAGCTGTCAGATGTAGAACTGGGACCACCCAGAAGTAGCAGGGTGCCTGTGTGTGTGTGTTCCTGCATGGCTGTCCACCCTGACTTAAGTCAGCTTACCTACCGGGGATCTGGGACCAGGGAGGGTCCCTTGGAGAAGTCACAGGGAGGTTCTTGCTTCTCTGCTTCCAGTCAGCCCTCCCACAACTCAGCCAAAAAGAACTGGTCTACAGCACTCCTGGTGGGGCCTCTTAAGTTCCTGAACTGGCCACCCTGTTCTGGGGCTGTACTGTATGTAGCACGTGGGGCTGAGGCCGGACCATTTCCTCCATCTGTGTAGGTACCCCTAGCAGGTGGCTCAGCCTGGGAGAAGCTGGGGGGTGGTGCTCTATAGCCAGGGCTCCTTGGAGCAGAGGCAAACACCTCTTTGGAAAGCATGCCATGGCCATACCACTTCCTGGCAGTGGAAAGGTTGGCACAGGGAGGCTGTGCCATTCTGTTAGGTCTCCAAGGCACTAGCCACAAGAAGGGGCCACAGTATTATCTACTTCCAACAAGCTATCGGCACCCTGGACTCTGAATAGATAGCTAGGAAAGAGGCATTAGCCCGGGAGCTGCAAGGAGTCAGATCTCCCTGGGAAGAATGGGGGTGGAGCCTTACCTGTGGCACAGAGGGCCACAAAGGTCTGTGCATGCTTGCGGATGATCTGCTTGTTCTCATCCGCCTCTGGCATTTTGGAGAGGAAGTGTTCGATGAAATCGTGGGGAGTCATGGCGGCCAGGTTCCACTTGAGCTTGTTCACCAGAAGCAGTTCCATTTGCTGCAGAGAATGAGGAACACCGTCAAAAGAAGGCAGGCTGATTCGAGAAGGTCTAGAGAGTGGGGACAACCCAGGACCCTCTATAGGTAAACAACAAAATGTGCCTGTAGAAATACTAAGGGGAGTACTAAGTACTTAGAAGTACTAAGACAAGCTGCGGACAAAAAGATCTCCCACCGCCAGCGCTGCGGCCTGCGCGTCGCTAGGGGGCGCACACGGCCCACATTTCAGAGTGGTTTCACCGCAGACTTGGTGGGGGAGTCCAGTCTGGAAAGGGGGCGGGCACAGAGGTAGAATGGGGTTGGCATTCTGCTCACTGCCACTTTGGTGTGGTGCAGTGTAGGTGCCTTCCGTGGGGAAGGAGATCTGTCCCTGGATGGCTGGATCTCCCGCCACTTGCAGCTCCCACCACCCCAGGGGTCGAGCAGCTAATAAGGGGTTTGCGGGTGGTGGGTAACGCGGTTACCAGCAGCTCCTCGGGGCGGATAGAATTGTCAGTGTAGATGCACAGCTTCTCGGCGGTCAGGGGAATGGTCTCCTTCATCTTAGAGGCCACGAACATGCAGGTGGCCCCCAGCAGCTGCAGGCGGCTCTTCTTCAGGGGCTCCAGAGACAGGAAACGGTCCAGGTAGTTCATGGCCAGCGGGAAGACCTCCTCTTCGCACTTCTGCTCCTCGCAGACCTGCGGGGACCCGGACCCTGACCGTCAACGGGGGAGGGGCGCGTCGCTCAATACGACCCCCGTACCCTTTTCCTAGATTGTACAGAGGGAGAGATTCCGATGGCCAATTCCTCGGGATGCGCTCTTGCCCCGCGGGTTCCCAGTGCCCACCCACCCTGAAACTGAAAGGGAAAGTCCTTGGGAAGCCGGCGGGGCGGGTCGAGGCCGTGGTGGCCACGGAGACCCCCGTCCCCTGTTGAAATTAGGAGGCTACAACCCAGAGAATCCCACCGCGGGGCTGGCGGGGTGCCGGGGGCTGGGCGCCGCTCGAGCGAGCGCACGCTAGACACAAAGGTGGCGTCCCAGGCCGCCGCGCTGCATTTCCCATACGTCATCTTTTCAAAAAATATTTAAAAATATTTAAAAAATATCTAGGTGCCTAAAAATGGCATGAAAATAACCCTAGGGCGACCCTTGGTCCAAGCCGAGGATCAGGAGCTCAGTGAACCTTGGGGGGTGAGCTCCAGCAACTCAAACTCCGGGGGCCCCCCTTTTGCTGCGTGCGGGCGCTGTTTGCCTCTGCAAGGGCATTATGCCTCACTTTAAAAATTATTTTAAAATATTTTGGGGCCCCCGAGTCTCCTGCTGAGCACCTGAAAATGTGCTTTTGTGTCCCCACTCCGTTTGACCTAGACAGGTTCCCCCAAATGCAGAACCGCATGGACAACGGTCAATCTCAGTGCCTAGGGGGCCACGCGACCTTGCTGCCTGGCGTTTTCTCTGGCCCAGGCAGCATGTGCGGGGTACCCTGGGGTCTGCTGTTTGAACAAAGAGTCCCCCACTCCAAATAGTCCTCGCAGTGTCCAATTTAGTGACTCCCGGCCGCCACGAGGCCTCTCGTGCCTGTCCCAGCGCCCCTACTGCCGCTCCCCGCCCTGCCCCCAATTATTAATAAACACTTTTGCTTTGCAATAAAGGAGCAAAGATGGCGCATAATATTGGCACGAGCGGCCCTTGCATACGTGTCCATGGATATTAATTTAAAAATCAAATTTATGCCCCCTCCCCCCTTAGCTGGCGAAACGCGCAGGGGCGGCCCCCGCCGAGGCGCTGCAGGAATGGGGCACAAGCGGGGGCCACAGAAGCTCAGCCTGCACCCTCTGTGGTGTCGCTGACATCATCCTCCCTCGAAGGTACCCCTCCCCGACTACCCCCCACCAGGAAAAGGAATTTCCATCTCCCCAACTCCCAAACCTTCCTCGTTCAAAAAGACGCGAAGTATCTATTTATTTTGTGAATCCCGAGTCCTAGCAACACACCGGGAAAACTCCGTGACGGAAGGGAAGAGAAGGGAAGATGTCGGTGATAGCAACAAGTTGCCAGGGGGTCCCAAGCTAGCAGCCTGTAGTCTCTCACCTCTAGCATCCAGGTGGCCACGATTTTCCGCATGGATGGCACAATCTCCTTCTGCACGCACTTGAAGTAAGAGACGGAGGGCGCACAGGTCTCCTCCGTCTTGAGCATGGCTCGCAGCACCCGGTCGTTGAGGAGATTGGTGTCAGGGTACGCGCGGCGGATGGTCTCCACTTCGCAGCACAGGAGCTGGTGTTCCATGGCACGGCTGCCTGGGGAGGGCTGTGGTCTCGGTTGGGCTCCGGTGGCTGCTGCTGACGCGCGGTGCCTCGCGCTGTACTGCCGGTCTCCGGAGCGCGCGGAGTCTGTAGCTCTCTGCTACTGCGCCGACAGCCCTCTGGAGGCTGCAGGACTTTGCAACTTCAACAAAACTCCCCTGTAGTCCGTGTGACGTTACTGTTGTTAAGCAGAGATCAAAGCCGGGCAGAGAAAAGGGGGAGGGGGGAGGGACGAGGCGGGCGCAGGGGGAGGGGGCTCCGGAGCAGTGAGGGGGGGAAACAAGCCCAAAGCCTGCCCCCTCCCCCCTCAGCCTTCGTAAGATATGCAAATCGCTCGGAATGCTTCTCTCCAAACTGGGAAAGAGCGGGGCAAGGGCAAGGGGGAGGGGGGCTTCTTTCCCTAAGAGGGTCCTCCGAGACCTGTGGAGGTGGGGTGGCGGCGGCTCTGGACAGGAGGACAGCTAGGAGGGAGGCCAGGCCACACGCAAGCCAAGGAAGAATGTATGGAGGGGGAGCCTGGGGGTGCAAGCACACTCTACTCTTAAGCCGGGAGAATGGGTGCGTTTCCGAGGACGCCACGAGGGCACCCACGGGCGGACCCATTGCTTAGAAATCCCAGCGTCCCCGTCTTCTTTCAATTTCATAAACACGTGTAAAATTCAGGAACTGTATAACACGCGAAGATGCCAGACGAGCCCTAAGCTCTCGTGCAGGATCCATCCTGGCGCACTGGGGTGGTTGCAAAGGGCCAGAGGGGTATCTCTGAACTTTATAGCGTCCCCAGCCTAGTATACGCTCTCTCAAAAATAAAGTAAAACCCCGACAATCCCAACAACTCAAGATGGTGGCCAGAATTTCCTTCATCTATTCCTCCTCACTAGCGGGTGGTATCTGAGATTTGCCTTCTTACAGTGACCGGTTTATCCTGGCCAGGGTCCCCAGTATCCCCCTCCTCCACTGCAGGCCGTTTGCCCAAGAAAAATAAACCTTTGAAGAAAAGGTTGAGACACGATAGGCTCTTTCCTGATTTATTTTTTAATTAAGAAAAGTAAATCGCTGCAAGTATTAGTCGCCCTTCCAGGAACCAGACCACCGGAAGCTTCCCGATTGGCTTCGTGAGGGGGGTGGGGAGGGTGTCCACCTTTACAATTGCAGCTGGGGCAGTCTTGAGTTGCGGGGGGCGGGGGGAAGCTGGTGAGAATCAAGATAAATTTGGGAGCCGATAAGGTGATACTTAAAGAGAATCTATAGATGGTCGTGGCTAACCGAATGGATCCCTAAGCTTATAATTTATAGTCAAAATATTTTTAGAATAAAGCGGCTCCACCACCTTGGTCCATTATTTAATTTCCTAATTTTGGAAAAGTTTTCACAATACCCGACTCCAAGTTAGGCGAACTATCCACATATTTCCCCCGGCATACTTTCGTGTCCCAGAAGAAACTGGTAAAGGAGAGCAAGGCGTCTAGGCGGCACGCAAGACGCAAACCCCTCACCTTCCGAGCTCATTCCTCCCGCTTCCCCTCCCCCGACATTGGGGTCCCTAAAGTCCGGATCCTTCAGGACAGTGATTCCACTGTAGCTCCGAAGGTGGTGGGTGGCCCGGGCAGAGCGCCCACGATTGCTCAGGCCACAGGCCCCGCCAAGCCTGGGAGCCTTAGCCTAAGCACGAGGGCGGCCAGGCTGTCTTTTCATTCATAAAATCCCTACAGGGCGGCAGTAAGCATGATTTATGGGGCTGCGCGCTATCACCCGCGGCTGAGTGCCTGCGAGCTGAGCAGGCTAGCCTAGCCAGGGTGCGCCACCAAGGGCAGCGGGGCATAAAGGGGCTCGCCCACCCTGCAGCACGAGCTCGCGACCCGCAGCCACCCCCCACCACCACCACCGCGGGAAAGACCAGGAAACTGAAATTAGCATGAGCCAATCCGGACTCAGCGCTGTTACTAGGCGGACCGGGCAGATCTCCACGAGGAACTTCGTTGAGCTCTGCGCTCAGGGACGGGAGCAAAAGTGCAAGTCCGGTTGGCGGGCGTGCAGAGCCGTCCAGGAACCTCTGGGGGAGGCGCAGGAATTTGGGACCGGCGGGGAGCGCCCATCCCCCATCCGGGGAACCCCGCTTGTCCGAATCCGGAGCCCCGGAGGTGGGCTTTAGTTCAGATTTCTTTCCGGGACAACGGCTTTAAGAATCTCAGAGAAAGCGGTTGGATTTTTTTTTTTTAATTTTCCAGCGAAATAGTAACTTAAAACACAAACGCTCACTTTCTCTTGCAATTTTAACTTTACATTGGCTTTTTAAAAAATCTCGTGGCAGGAACTGTCCGTTCTGGGCTCACTTAAAGTGTTCTGCGCTTATTTGTCGGTGACCTTTTGGAGACAAAAGGCCACTTGCCCAATCGAGAGGGAACCACGTTATTTGGAAAGAAAATCTCAAAGTACTTTAATCCCCTTTCCGATTTCCTGCCTCCTCGAAACCTACCCCTACCCCCACCTGACTCAAGCCAAGGTTCCTGAGAGAAAGAGCGGATTTTGAGTCTTGCGTTTGCCACTATCCCTGGCTGTGGGAACTTCTTTGAGAAGTGGGAGGGAGCGCGTTCATTGAGGAACCCTCGCCGCAAAGCGCGGGGCTCGGGTTAGGGGTGCTGGACTGGGAGGCGATCCTCTCCCGGATTGGAGCGGACGCACCTAGGTGGGGGTCACCTGCAGCCGCATACCTGGCGGCAACTTGAAAGGACTTGGCTGTTTCAGTTCCAGTTAGCCATAGTTAATTTAGCCTACAAGTCGCCCGAGAAAACACTTCCGAATATGGGCCCCAAGGTTCCGGAGGCGCTACAGCTTCCCTCTCCGCACCCAGAAGGCGTTTTGGGGCGCGCGTGGCAGCCCACGTGCTACACGGCTGCTCCGCCTAGGTTACCCTGAACCGATTCCAGGCGCCCTTAAGCTAAGGAGTGTGTGCTCAGCTCGTCCCCCGTGCACACCTGGGACAGCCGCATCCTACCTTCCCAAGCGTGCATTTCCAAATACGTTTCTGTCCCCCATTCCCAACACCCAGAGCGAATAGGCGCGCGCCATGAAATGTGCTCTGTCTGGAGCGGCAAGCCTGGCTCCAGGGACCCCGAGAGGGAGAGATGCAACTTTAGGGAGAGGTGTCTGCTCGGTCTTCCAGCTCTCTGAACGCATCACAGGTGGCCTGAGCAGTACGAACCCGAGAGTCCTTTTGGGATTTATGGACTTTGGGGCTCTGGCCCTCGGGCCTTCCCAGACGAAATGGTGGGGAGCGGGTACTCGGGCCAGAGTGAGCCACCGGTGGCCAGGCAGGACCACGTGGCTCAATCGTGGCGAACGAACCCTCGTGCGATCCCAGGGCGCAGCTGCTGGAGCTGGGGGCACTCAGCCTCTGACATTAGTCCCTCAGCACTCCGAAGGGCGGTCAGGGCGTAGAGCCCCTTTGACCTGCTTTCCTGCAAAACCAAGCATCTCCATTCTTTTTTTTTTTTCTTTCATATATTTTTACTTCAAATTGCTTTTTTTTTTTTTTTTTTGCATCTCCATTCTTAATTCAGATTAGTGGGGGCTTCAGAATGGAGACTAAGCGGGTTCCAGATCTCCGGACACCGGCTTGTGGCGGGACTCAAACAGGGAGGGCAAACCTAGCCCCGGGTTCTGGAAAAGGTCGTCTAGCCTCACATGCTGAGCCCTCCATGGGGTCCCTGCTCCCTGTGGTGCTTGGTGGCTGGGACGCGCGGGCGGACCCCAGGGTAGCTTCCGCGCTCTCACAGACGCGCACCCGGAACTCTGGGGTCACGGCTGGAGAAGCGCGCGAGGCCGCACCGCGCATTCCGCGCATTCCCGCCGGCCGGTGTTTCGCCGCCACGTGGTCGTCCTGCGCGCCGCGCTTACCGTAAAGCTTGGACGCGACGCGCAGCCGTGGCTCGCGAGAACCCGCGGACGATCCTCCCCCCCCCCCCCCCGACGGTGAGCTGTGGTTGTGCATGCACTTCAGTAGAGGCGCCGAGCCCGGTGACCCGCTGGGTAGGAACTGCCCCTCCATGTTTCTAAGGAGCTTGTCTTGGCTCCGCTGGTATGTGGAGTAAGGTGACTGACTATCTAAGGAACCGGATTGGTTTCTGACAGCCAGCGGTAGAAGCCTGAGAGGAACTACAGCCTTTGCTCCTGAAAGTTGAATTTTCATCATTATTTCAAATCAGTGTGGGTCAGGCCAGGGTCCTTTTGTCAGGACGCCCATCTGGAGGGTGCTTAGCATACAGAGAAATGTCCATAAACCCGCTATAACTATTTTAAAAACACGAGTAAAGATGAGGTTAGATAGATGATTTAACAGATCAGAGTGTTTGCTGATTTTCCAAAAGACCGGGTTTGATTTCCAGCAGCCATACTGGGTAGCCTCCAACAACCTGTAACTCCAACTCCAGGGAATCCTACACATTCTTCTAGACTCTGAGGGTAGCCGCATTCACACATGCACATAGATACAAACACCAATAAACAAACAAGGGAACAAATATAATTTAAAGGTTAAAAATTAAGTCTACGGAGGGATGATGGTTCTGGTGTTAACCAATGGGATGCCTGCCTCTGCCACATCCCGTTCAGGGAGTAGTTAAGCACCATAGTGGTTAGTTTCAGTTATCAACTGGACATAACCTAGAATCACCTAGCTAGAGAGTCACAAGAAGCCCTATGGGTACGGCTGTGGGCAGTTGTCTTGGCTGTCTTAACTGATGTGGGAGGACCCAGTGTGGGAGTGAGTGGTACATTCCCTAGGCTTAGGTCCTGGACTGCTTAAGAGTGGGAGAGGTAACTGAGCACCTATTTATTTATTATAATTTATTTATATAATTAACTCCTGCTTTGACAGATGGCCCCTCCCTTTGCCAGCAGGGACAGGGCAGAAGCTGCTGGTGGACCTTAGGGGCTCCATGGCTCCTGTGTGCACCCGATGTACCTCTAGATCCAATGAGTTCCAGCCTCTGCCTGTCTAAGGAAATCATATCCTCTCTGGTGGGCTGGAGGAATGGGCTCCCACCTTCCAGCTTACCAGGTGGATACTGTCATCGCAGGCATTTGACAGGGCAGGAAACCCAAGTACAGAGGAATGGGTTAGCAGGTTGACAATCCACAGAGAGCTGGACACAGGCATTCTTAACTCCAGCACTCCCAGGGGATGATGGGATGCAGAGATTGGAGAGTCCACAGAAGGTCATAGGCCAACTCATTGCTTTAAATGCCAGCACTTGTAAGGCAGAAGCAGGAGGACCCAAGTTCAAGTTCAAGCCAATCAGGGCTACATAGTGAGATCCTATCACACACACACACACACCAAAACAAACCCAAAACAGAAAAAAAAACAACAAAAACCAAGGCAAATCCAAAGAGATGCTGTCCCAAAGTGGAAATCGAAGCAGACACTCACCAATGTGCTCTGCTATCCACTCAGGAGTCATGCATGCCAGCACCTGCACACACACAAGAAAGAACACATATACACACACAGAGGAAAGAACAGGTGCACATACACATACACAAGAAAGAGCAGGTACACACACAGAAGAAAGAACAGGTATACACACACACACACACACACACAGAGAGAGAGAGAGAGAAAGAGAGAGAGAGAGAGAGAGAGAGAGAGAGAGAGAGAGAGAGAGAGAGAGAGAGAGAGAGAGAGAGAGAGAGAGAATGAATCCATGTACTACCAGAACTAGATGAGGTAGCACATACCTGTCATCCTGGGACTATGGACATTGGCACAGGAAGATGGTAAATTTGAGGCCAGCCTGCACTATCTGTGAAAAGGATAAAGAAAAGTCACTTTAAGGCAAGCCACTTCTTTTCAGGATGCCAGGAAGTTGGAAAACATTTCTGTAACTACAGGAGGCAACACACAGAGCTGTGCTCTCTGGCATTGGAGAGGCTATGGGCAAACCTCTTCTGGGGAGTGTGATGGTTTCCTCTGCCAGGCCAGGACCAAGAATAATTGAGGTAATGTGCATAGGACATTTAGCACAGCGCTGGCGGGTGGTTGGGTCTGTTCTGTGCATTCACTCACGCGTTTGCTGTTAAGCAGATGAATTTGAAGGCTGTAGTGTACTTCCTGTGGTATGTGGATTAATTAAATGTTTTAGTTTATATTCAGAAAGAGAAATTTTAAAATGACTTCATGATGAATCAAGCCTCTTCCCTTCACTGACTTCTGAGCTCTTTATGGGTGTGAGATGCAAACCACAGAAGAAACTTTTAAATTGGGGAAAGGCAAACCTAGCCACATGAACCTTCCCTGTTCCTGTTCTCCTGTCCCTTTAACTCTTTGCTGTTTGTTTTATGATTTTTTTATTTTTTATGTGCATTGCTGTTTTGCCTGCAGGTATGTTTGTGTGAAGATGCCAAATCCCCTGGAATTACAGAACTGAAGTCATGGACAGTCGTGAGCTGCCTTACGGGTGCTGGGAATTGAACCTAGGTTCTTCTGGAAGAATAATAGCCCGTGCTCTTAACTGCTGAGCCATCTATCCAGCCCCCTTTTAACTCTTAAAAAGCAGAGTAGAGTTGATGTATTTACTTCAGCTTTGTTTTTTGAGAGAGTCACAGTAGCCCAGGCTAGCCTTGAACACCTGATTCTGGTTCTCCTACTTTGCAGGTACTGAGATGATAAGCTGTCATCACTATGTGTGCTGTATGTGCTGTCAGAGAATGTGTCTCCAACAAACTTAGGCCTGGGATCTGCCTCCCCAATGCTCCCTCAGGCCTGGGCCCTCACCTCCCGCTTTTAGTGGACCAGCTGAGGCCAAGCCTACAATCTACCCACCAGCAAATTCCCAGACATGCTTCGAGGTGATGGAAGCAGAGATTAACTGTGAAAGCGGGCTGCAGTGGAGGGGGTGGGCACAAGGCTTTTCTTCTAAGCCTGGTCCATGCAAACAGTAAGGTAGCCTACAGTGGCTGGCATCTTGGACCCTCTTTCTCAGACACTGCATGCATGCACAGACATAGGTTAACACTCCCCCAAACACGAGAGAGCACACACGTGTACACACACACACACAGAGAGACTAGGGTTTCGATTGAGGTTGCATTGAATCTGTCACCCTGGGGAGAAGCGACTCCTTTATAGATGGCATCTATTTGCCGATGGTCCAGGCTTGTGAATGTGGCAGAGCCTTCTGGTCACCCTTCTTGGTGTAGTTTGGCTCAGCAATATTTCCTGGTTGTCCAAGGCTTCGTTCTCAGGATGGCCTTGTTGGGAGGTGGTAGAACTTCCAAGAGGGGGATCATAGAGTCAGGTGTGGTGGTGCACACCTGTGATCCTAGTACTCAGGGGGTGAAGACAGGAGGATGGCAAGTTTGAGAACAGCCTGGGCTGCATAGCATGATTCCATCTCAAAAACAAGCCAACCAACCAAACAAACCCCAAACAAGCAAATGAACAAAACCCACCACGAACAAAATAAAAACAAAACAAACACCCCTAGAGACAGAGAGCAGCCAGCGCAGCCTGGCAGTCCTTGGGTCACTGAAGGTGACCTTAAAGAGGACGATGGGACTCCTCCTCCTCCTCCGGTGTGCTGTGTGGTACAGGACAGTTCAGTTCTGTTTGCTCAGCATTTCACTCTCATCATCTGCACTAGAGACTTACAAGTCGACTGGAGTCCTGTTCGGGACTAAAACCCCCAGGCAGTGAGTTCACATAAGCTCTGTTCTTTATAATTACCGCAGGTATTTCCTTACAGCAAGGGAAAGTTAACACATCTTCAAAGTCACTGTAGGCTTCCTCCATCTTTTACTAGATTTCTCCCTCCTCTTTCTTCTCTTTCTCCTCTTCTTTCTGGGACAGGGTCTGGTGTACCTGAAGCTGGAACTCCTCATTCTACCATTTCCACTTTCTGAGTGTGGAATCACAGGGTGAGCCACCATGCCACATTCACTCGGCCCTGGGGATGGAACCCAAGGCCACATGTGTGCTAGGTGAGCACTGGTCTCAATTTGCAAAAGAGACTCCAGAACTGTCCCTTGTCTGAAAAGCAGGGAGAAGTCTGACAGGTGCTGAAAGGCAGGGTCTGGGGTCAGCAACAAGGAATAAAGTCCAACAAGTGTTGGTGCTAAATTAGAAGCTGTAGGAGTTAGAAAGCCAGCGTGTTTGTGTGTGTGTGTGTGTGTGTGTGTGTGTGTGTGTGTACGTGTGTGTACAGTGCTTGAAGAAGTCAGAAGAGGGCTTCAGATCCTGTGGATCTGAGGTTATAAATGGTTGTCACTGACCATCTGAATGCTTGGAAACAAGCCTAGGTCCTCTTCAAGAGCAACCTGTCTGCCTTGGTTTTTTGAGACGGGGGTTTCTCGTTGCCATGGAGTTCATCAGGCTGGCTGACCAGCAAGCCCCAAGGGCTTCTCCTTTCTCCACAGTGATTACAGGCAGCAGCCACCACCCACATCTAGCTTTCTATATTTTGTTATCTGTGATAGGGTTTTTCTTTGTAGATTTGGCTATCCTGGAACTCTGTATGTAGACCAGGCTGCTCACAGAGATCCACCTCCTCTGCCTTCTCAGTGCGGATATTAAAGGTGTATACTATCATTTCCCTCCTTCTGTCTCAGTCCTTTGAGACAGGGTCTCACTGTGTAGTCCAGGCTGGTCCTAAACACGCAAAGATCTGTCTGCCTCTGGAGTAGGATTAAAGGCATATGCTACCACACCATCTAAAGTGGGTCCTGGGGAGAGAACTTAGATTCTTGCATTTGTGTGGCAAACACTTTCTGGAGTGAGCCATCTCTCCAGCTCTTTGCCTTCTGTTTTAGAAATATATTTTTTTAAATGTCTTTCTTTATATTCTATCTGTAAGTGTTTTGCCTACATGCATGTGTATCACATGTATACAGTACCTGAGGGACAGAAGAAGGTGTCAGATTCCCTGGAACCTGGATTATATAGATGGTTGTGAGTCACTAAGTAGATTCTGGGAACCAAACCTGGGTCCTCTGAAAGAGAAACTAGTACTCAGGTCATATCTGTAGCCCTACTTTAAAAAATTTTAAAGACTTGTTTATGGTTTATGTATATTGGCACCATTTGCATGTTTGTATGCATCCATATGTGTGCAGCACCTGTAGAGGCCTTAGGTTATTGGGTCCCTGGATCTGGAGTTATGTATAGTTATGAGTCACTATGTAGGGACTAGGAACTGAATTCAAGCTCTGTGTAAGAGCAGCAAGTACTCTTACCCCTGAGCCATTTCCCTAACCCCTTGAGCTAGTTTATTAAACAAGGTGCTGTTATTTTAAATTTTATTTTTAATGAATATTTATACAATTTCTCCCCTCCTTTTTCTCTCTTCAGCTTCTTCCATGACCTTCCATTCAAAAAATTATATATAATATATAATCATATATTATAAATATGTATTTAATACATGTGGTGTGTGTGTGTGTGTGTTTATTTCTGGCTAGTTTAATGTCAACTTGACACAAGCTGGAATTGCTAGAGAGGAGGGAGCCTCAGTGGAGAAAAATTCTTCAATAAGAATGGGCTGTAGGGAGGCAATTTTCCTAATTAGTGGAATTTTCAGGAATTTTCCTAATTAGTGACTGATGTGGGTGGGGCCACCCCTGGATTGACAGTCCTAGGTACTATAAGAAAGCAGACTGAGGGGCTGGAGAGATGGCTTAGCCATTAAGAGCACTGACTGTTCTTCCAGAGGTTCTGAGTTCAATTCCCAGCAACCACATGGTGGTTCACAACCATCTGAAATGATTATCCGATGGTGTCTTCTGCTGTGTTTGAAGACAGACAGTATAACCACATATATGAAATAAATAAATCTTTAAAAAAAAAAAGAAAGAAAGAAAGCAGATTGAGCAAGGGATAGGGAGTAAGCCAGTAAGCAGCTCTCCTCCATCGTCCCTATGTCAGTTCCCACCTCCAGCTTCCTGCCCTGTTTGAGTTCCTGTCACGACTTCCTTCAGTGACGGACAGGATGTGGATCTGTAAACCAAATGATCCCTTTCCTCTCCAACCTTGCATTTGGTCATGGTGTTCCATCACGGCAATAGAAACCTTAACCAAGATATTAATATCTACTGAGTCTGTTTAGTGTTGCCTGTATGTTTATGTTTCTAACCGCTTGTTATTGGATAACCAACAGGAGGTTCACCCTGGGGGGGGGGGCGCTAATTCTGTCCCTTTCAGCAGTTGTTAATTGCCTATGGCTGTTCATCTAGGAGTAGAGCCTTGGGAGAATTCCCCCATCTGTGTTGGCATGGTAACTAGTGTTGTCATCGTTCAGGTCTTGTTTAAGCAGCCATGTTGCTGGGATTTCATAGGTGTAGCTTCCCTGGCAAAAGTAGAGGACACCGTCTTGAGGTAGACTTCCTGGTCCTCTGGATTGTATCCTCTGGTTATTAGTCTTTCTGCACCCTCTTCCATGATGGTTCCCAAGTCTTCTGTGTGGATGTTGTGTTGTAAATGTATTAGTTGAGGCCGGGTACCCCACAATCAGTGGGGTCAGCCTTTTGAATGTTTGTGGGTTCCTGTATTGATCTCCATTGACTGGGCCAGAGCACAGGATCTGGGGAGGCTGTTTTAAAGCATAACACTTTGGGACAATTTGTCAGGCAGCAGATAACTAACAGAAAGGGAGGGTGTAGCTCCCCATGAACCTTTCTAAGCAGACTTGAGGCTCACTCTCCTGCTCACAGACTACTAGCCAGCATGCGGATGTCACCTGGGACCAAATCCTAGCCATGATGCAAACTGCCATGCTACCTTAAGGAACTAGGTCTTTCCTCATGCAGGCTGTGCTCCTCTCTGAAGGGGACGGCAGTTCGAGAACATACGCTACTCTTTAAGGATGTCCTCTCTTGCTTCCTGGCATACATCATTCAGGATATACGTACGCATCCCTGGGGCAGGTAGCTGCCATCTATCTCTGACGTTACTTGTACCTGACAGCATGATGCCATATTCTGCTTTGGCATTCCATGGCTCCCAAAGGTCCCCTAAAGGCACATCAACACCACTCCTACGTGTCCTAAATCATCATTACCCATACCAGCTAGTTCCCTGCATAAACTCCTGTCCTGTGCTTTCTTTCCAGCCCCTCGGCTCCTCCCAGCATTGCACCATGGTTTTGGGTCTGGCTGCTGGCAGCTCTTTTTCAAACAACTTTATTAATAGTGGAACACTGCTCTTCCCGTGTTCCTTCCTTTGCTTGGGGCTACCACTCTCTGCCCGATGGAACAGCAGCTTTCCAGATGGTCTGTGTCCTCTTCTAGCCATCCCCATTGCAGCCTCCAAAGGACGAGGAGGAACTTAGCACAGGAGGGGACCCTTTGGAGAGGGGGCTAACTGTGAGTGTATCTGTGTGTGTGTGTGTGTGTCTGTCTGTGTGTGTGTGTGTGTCTGTCTGTCTGTGTGTGTGTGTGTGTGTCTGTGTATGTGTGTGTCTGTTTTAACTATGAAGGGGCAGGGTTCGAGGGCTCTAGCAGGTCCATGCATTCCTAGCATTGGAATGGCTCGCCACTGTTTTTTGCCTGTTTTGTTGCCCCATCCCTTTACCATAGAACTCTGACCTGCTGTCCGCAGACCTCCTCAGAGGTGCATTTAAAGGAAAATTAGAGAGAGGCCAGGGGACTCTGCAGGGCTGGCAGAGCCTATGCAGCTCTGTGAGGAGGGCACCAAGCTCTGATCAAGGCCGATAAGGGTTTGTGGGTTGTTCCTCAGAAGGTCTCTCATTGGGGGGCAATTTTGTGGCTATGGTCTACAATTTGGACTCAAGGGAGCAGGCACAGTTAATCCAATAACCTTGTAAACCTTATCTCTGCCAGCTGCCATCAAAGCGACCAGAAAACTCTCTTTCCAAGACCTCAGTAGCCCTTCTTGGCCAGACTTGGAATTTTACAAAAATACTTAGCTTTGAGTTGCAAATGCACACTCCCCTTGAGTCTCTCCTCTCCTCCCTCTGTCCCTGTCTCTGTCTCTCTCTTTTCTAAGAGGAGAATTCATTTGTATGTGTGTATGTGTGTGCGTGTGAAATTTTATTTTTAATTATGTGGCTGTTTGTGGGTATGTGAGTGTGAGTGTAGCTGCTTATAGAGGCCAGAAGAAGGCACAAGATCCCCTAGGAGCTGGGGATAGGAGCCTTCCTATGTGTCAGCTAGAAACAGAATTTGGGTCCTCCATAAGAGCAGCAAGTACTCATAACTGAGCCATCTCATTTTAAAATCATATTTTTATTTATGTATTTTGTGTTTGTGTGTGGTCCCATACATGCCATGCATTGTATGTGCGTGGAGGAAGTCAATTTTCTATCCTTCTGCTGTGTGGGTCCCAGGGATTGAACTCGGATCTTCAGCGTTGGCAGCAAGTGCGTTTGCCTGCCGAGCCATCTTGCTGGCTCTTAGGTTTCATTTTTGCTTGGCCTCATTATCTGCTGTTGTCTGAGTCTACAACACCAAAGTTTTGGTGTCCTATCCTGAGGTCTTGCAAACTCAAGGGACTTTGCAAGATGTGAATGGTGAGTCGTTGGGCATAGGACCAAAGGCGTCTTGAATTGGAAGAGTAAGGTTATCCTAGGTGGAGTGTTTGTCCCATGGCCAGGAGTGTCTTGGTATAAAAATCCAGGAGCATATGTGATCTGTAGGATTTATGGTTTGGATTGGAAGTGCCATGCTTTGGTCTTCATCTGGTGGATGCAGTTGCCTATCACTGATTGTGACTGCTGGCATCATCACTGGCCTCATAATCTGATGGCTTTCCTAAGACAGGGTGGAAACATCTAGAAGTGTGGAAGGTCATCACTAGAATTTGGTCTTAGGGACTTGTCTTAGGCCTCTCTCCTTCTTCTCTCCCTCCTCCTCCTGGGAGAGAGACTGAGGGATGGAGACAGAAAGAGATGGGCTAGGGCAGTGTATCAAAGCTGAGAGTCCCCATTCTCTCAGTCCTGCATAGTCCTGAGCGCCTGGGACTGTCACTTGTCCTGTGATTCTTGGTAACACGTTGGTGTGAACACAATCTTGCAGAGCCTAGTTTTCTTTCTTAGGCTTAAGCTCTTCCTGGCCCCATGCCTAGTGTGGGGTGACCCCTGGCCCTGTGTCTAGTGTGGGGACCCTCTGGCCCTGTGTCTAGTGTGGGGTGACCCCTGGCCCTGTGTCTAGTGTGGGGACCTTCTGGCCCTGTGTCTAGTGTGGGGACCCTCTGGCCCTGTGCCTATGAGAGGACTAGAAGTCTCCAAACAAGACTGTCCGAGGACCCTGAGGCCAATAGCTATCAGAACGCATTGCATGTGAATGTCCTTCCAGTGCAGGTTCTTGGTCCTGACCCTAAGATCTAATCGAGATCAGCATGCTGAAATGACTTCAGGGACAAAGAAGCAGACCTGGAGTCCCCCCTTTTCTGGTCTGGCTTCCACAAGCCCTTTTTGTGTGTGATTTCTGATCACATCACGAGACTACATGAGAGCCCAGTGGGTTTTGCTTACAAAACAGAGATCCAGAACAATGGCTGCCAAGGAAGCAGATCTCTACTGACTAACCACAAGGTTCTGCTTCCTCTCAACTTTTTTTTTTTCTGTTTTTTTGAGACAGAGTTTCTCTGTATAGCCTTGGCTATCCTGGAACTCACTCTGTAGACCAGGTTGGCCTCAAGCTCAGAAATCCACTTGCCTCTGCCTCCCAAGTGCTGGGATTAAAGGCATGCGCCACCACTGCTGATCCTCTCAACTTTTACTTGCATCATGTCAGTACACCTAAAAAAAAAAAAAAAAACCCAAAAACAACAAAAACAAAACAAAATAACCCCAGCCCATCTATCTGGAACAGAGAAGGCACCTACACTAGAGGGGCTTAAAACAATGCTTTTCACTGTTGTTTTAAGATGGGGTCTCACTATGTGTTCAAGGCTGACCTGGAAGTGGGGATCCTCCTGCCTCAGCTTCTCGATTGTTTGGGAGTACCTTGTGTACCACCACATCTAATGTCAATATGAGGGGTGGATGCTCAAAGAAGTCAGAGGACACTTACAGGAGCCAATTCTTTCCTTCTACCAAGAAGTTTCCAGGGATGGAACTCAGAATGTTAGCCTTGACTGCAGGCACCTTTACCCACTAAACCATGTTGCCAGCCCCCAAGATTCTTTTCTTATTTACTACTGCATGGCCAGGAGACTACTGGACTCTGATGGATTCTGAGGACAAGAGAGTAGGGGAGGGGCACTGCTGCATTCGTACTCACAGTGCAGTTACAAAGCTCCGAGAAGCCCCCCAGCAGAGAATGTACCTGCTTGCCATTAGGTTCCTCTTTGTGTTCCCTTTGTCATCCCACAGATGTGCTGCAGAAACACTATTTAGGCCTCAGTGTCCTGGGGACAAATCTTAAAACAAAATAAAAGGAAGTAGGTAGAAGAGTGTGTGGGCTAGTCTGCCCTTTGCTCTCAACAAGGACCACAGTGAAGCCGGAGACTGTTGGGATCCGCCACAGAAACAAAACCAGACTTTGCCAGGCACCATCATGAGAGATCCATCCTCTCCTCACGGTTCCGCAATCCAGAGTTTCCTCATTTTACTCCCTGGAGCTGCTTAACAGGTGTCTAAGAATGCTCGTATTGTTTGTTTTTGAGGCAGGGTCTCACGTAGCCCAGGCTGTTCTTGAACTCGATATGTGGCCAGAGATGGCCTTGAACTCCTGACCCTTCTGCCTCCACCTTTTGGGCTCTATGGGACTTCAGGTGCACATCACCAAAGCCTGGTCTGTGTAGTATGGGGAATCCAGGGTTTTGTTCCATTGTGCTCAGTCAGTATTCCCCACCAAGCCATACATACACCCAGCCCCTAAGAGTGTTTGTACTGTTCTGAGTTCAATTTCTCTGTTTCCCAGGAACACTTTGTGTTTTCCTATGAATACTTTGTTATCTGAGTTTTCTGACCTGTAAATTGTTATTTCTTTTTTAAAGAAAAGATGTATTTATTGTTAGTTCATGTGTATGAGTGTTTTCCTGCTTGTCTGTATGTGTGCCACATGTGTAGTGCCCTCAGAGGCCAGGAAACGTCATTGGGTCCCCTGGAACCGGGTTTATATATGGTTGTGAGCTGCCATGTTAGGTGTGGAGACTTGAACCTGTGTCTTATGGAAGAGCAGCCGGTGTTTATAAGCCACTGAGCCATCTCTCCAGCCCCAAAGCTTACAGAAGAGATAGTGAAACTTCATGCGAGTGGTTTACTTGCTGTTTGTTTATATGAATGACTCTTGTTCCCCACCTCTCTCTCCCTGGGCTTTTTATGAAGCATTGGAGTATGTAAGAATTTTAAATCATTTTTCACATGTTCAAGTCCATTTGTTCTCTCAATTCTGTGTGTGTAGTTGGCATCTACGTCTCTACAAGAGCTGAAAAGTACAATTCCATTTTCCTGAGATTAGGTTGGGCTACATGAGACCCTTCACAAACAGGAAAGAAAGAAGGGGCAAAATTACATGTGTCCCAGGACCCTTTATTAGAGACCCAACTTATTAAAAATCAATCCAGCCATTCCAAAGGATCAGTCAAAGGCAGAAAGCTGAGCCCTTTCCTGACTGTTCGTTAAGAAAGTCATTCCTAGCCAGGCTTTAGCACTCCTTAAAACTAGCGTTTGGGATGCAGAGGCAGGCTGATCTTGTGAGGTCCAGGCCAGCCTGTTCTACAAATCGAGTTTCAGGACAGCCAGAGCTACACAGAGAAACTAGCT
>NW_022196904.1:134240940-134265324 GCF_008632895.1 Mastomys coucha
AAAAAAAAAAAAAAAAAAAAAAATTGAAAGAAAGAAAGAAAGAAAGAAGGACTTTACTGAGGGTTGGAGAAGTGGCTCAGTAGGTAAAAGTGTATCACATAAGCTTCCTGACCTGAATGGATCCCTGGAACTCACACGGCAGAAGGAGATGACTGACTCCCAAGGGTTTTCTTCTAAGCACTACAAATTCACCATGACATGTACACACACACAAAATAGAATGTGTGTGTGTGTGTGTTTGTGTGTTGTTGTTGTTGTTGTTGTTGTTGTTGTTGTTGTTGTTTAACTTTTGAGACAAGATCTTGCTATATAGCCTTGTCTGTTCTGGAGCTTGACCAGGCAGGACTCAAACTCAAAAGATACTCATCTGTCTCTGCCTCCTGAATGCTGGGATTAAAGGAATGAGCCACCACCATTGAGCTGGGGGATTGTCTTGATTACATTAGCTGATATGGGAAGGCAAAGCTCACTATGGGCAGAACCATTCCCTAGGCAGGGGATCCTGGACTACGGAAGAATGGAAAAATAGACCTGAGTACAAGCAAGCAAGGGAGTAAGTCTGCATTCCTTTCTCTAAGCTCTCCACTGTGGATTTGATGTGACTAGCTATTTGAAGTTCCTGCCTGACTTCCCCACAATGATAGACTTAACCTGGATTATAAGTTGCTTTTGATCAAGGTAAAATGCACAAGCATGCAAGGGACCCTAGAGGAATGAGACCAAGTATAGAGGACCGTGGCCTCAGAGGCAGCTTCTGTGGAGAGGACAGTTCTGATAAGGCCTGCAGTATTTATTGTAGAGAGGCAGACAGCTGATGAGATTCTGGAACTTTCTGTGTTTACAGTCTCCTTTCATCTGAGGATCTGAAAACATCACATAATTATACTCTGCAGAGCCCCCCTGCAGTCAGTCTAATCGGATCCAGGTTGAGTCTGTTTGAGGTCCATTAAAACAAACAACTACCCTGGTCCTCAGATTCTAGCTTTGCTGTGAACAGCTTCAGCTGGCACAGTCTTTTTTAAATTTTTTTTTTTTGCATGTATTTGTGTGTGCATGCAGCACAGTTGTCCATGTAGAGGTTGGAAGACAATTTGTAGAATGATTATTTTTCTACCATCTGGGTTCCTGGGTTTGAATCTAGTTCATCAGGCGTGGCAGCAGACACTTTTTACTCACTGAGCCATCACACCGGTCCTGACTCAGTGTGTTTTAGCATCTTTGGGCCAGAGACAGATCCAAACATTTCAATGTGTGTGTGTGTGTGTGTGTGTGTGTGTGTGTGTGTGTGTGTGTGTGTGTGATGTAGGCACATTGTGTGCCTGTCTTCCTCTGCAATAAATGTAGAAGCCAGAGGAAACCACCAGGTGTCCTGTGCTATCACTGCCCACCTTGCACTTTGGGAAAGCATGTCTCATTTAATTTAGAGCTAGGCAGGCAGCCAGCAAGTCCCAGCCATCCTCCTTCCTCTGCCCTCAACACCTCTGGGATTTTATTCACAAGGTTACATCTGGCTTTTTATGTGGGTGCTGGGGGTTTGAACTCTGGTCTTCATGCTTGTGTAGCAAGCACTCTTATCCACTGAGAAATCTCTTCAGCCGCAGGATACACACACACACACACACACACACACACACACACACACACACACACACACATCTTTTTAACATGGCTTTATGAAAAGCCATTGTATGGGAATACTGAAAAGTATAGGTGGTTGATCTCATAAGTACAAAATGCTCCTTCTTCATGGTCAGCCATTCACACCATCCAGAGAAGAAAAGAGCCGCAGGTGAGCTGCGATTTTCCCAGAGGTCCATAACTTGTCTTTCATCTTACACTAATCAGGAAACTAATCAGGAGACATATTCTGAGGCAGTCATCCTGGGAGGAGGAAGCTTCTATTGTGTGTGCACAGAACACTTTTTTGATGTCTTCGAAGGGACTTCTAAGTCCTAGGAGGGAAAAGCTTACACAAAACTTCCTTTGTCTTTGCAACCTAGCTTCAGGGAATCTCAGGATGGGCCCTGCGTTCTCCACACAGCTTGTGACAGTCTCTTTCCCCACAGCGTATGCAAAGCAGTCCTGGTCTTCAGAGGAGGGTGGGGGTAGAGCGGGCACATCAGCTATCTGCTACAGATACCAACACAAAACGTTCTGTCTTCCTCAGACAGCACCTGGGCTTTGTTTGCCTGAGTGGGTTACAGGAGCCATAGGAAGCCCTTGATAAGCCCATACCCCTGTTCTAATGGCCCACCGAGTGCCCCACCCCTCACGTTCTTTCCTCATGGCTAATTCACAAAAGATCTATTTCATTGAAAAAGAAAAAAAAAAAAACAGTATCTTGGGTGGCATCGGCCAGTTCGGACACTCACATACTGTTAAACAGACTCAGCTTCAACTTGGTGGTAGGGGTCATGGATAAAGGGATAGTTCGGGGCAGGCAACTTTGCCTCTGAGGGGCCTTTAGGGAGGCTGTTCAAGGCAGTCAGGAGCCAGGGGAGGTAAGGGGGATCTCACAGCTTGGTTTCATCTGTAACCCTTTTTTGGGGAGGGTTTTGTCAATGTTTCTGAGCATGTGGGGGGAGAGAAATTGAAATTTCTGTGCTCTGTCTTTAGAGCCATTTAAGTGTGGTCGGTGTTGGAGACACCAGGGTGACCCTGCTCTCTGAACTCGGTCCATTTAGGGTGTCATCTGAACTGCCATCAAATACCTGGGAGAAGAAGGTAGCCTGCCCAAGAGTCAAGGAATTCTACCATGCCTAGACCGACAGTTGACCGCTCTGATGTGTAATGCAGGGGTGGATAAATTAGACCATGAGACTCTGACAGCAGCTCAGGACTGCCCCAAGCACACGGGAAGCAAGTAGGGATGGTGTGAATCTATAGGAATGGTAGAAGACTGTTCCAGAAAAATCTATAAGGAAAGGTAGAAGTGTGTTTCAGAAATGTGATTGATCGTGCCTTGGAGTGGCCAGAAAACACTACATGGTAGGTGCCAGTCTGTCTGGACTGTGTAGGATGCACATATTCTTCATGGTAGAAGGGTGTACTAACTTGGTTGGGATGTCATGAAGGAGGCTCTAACAACAGGCACCATCAACTCATGTCTCAGAGACTGTCTGATGTGGGGGCGTCATGGGGCTCTTAAGTGTTTCAGGATGAAGAACCTAAGACGAAGGTTTAGGTCTTCCATGTAATTTATTGAGGGCTTGGAAACATAGCTCTGTGTTTGAATGACTGTGCCAGGGCCTGAGTTCAGTCTGAAAGTAGTGGAGGCAGCGTTGATGGGGGTAGGGGGCAGGGCTCTAGACAGCAGTGAGGAGTCTTAGTCAGAGACTGGGCTTAACTGACCTCATGGCAGAGCTGTGGAACATGGCTTGTACCACATAATCGGTCCTACCATGAGGCCTTTCTTACTTTAGGACAGGCTGTCACCCTGTGGCTCTCCCATATTGAAGTCTCACGTGGTGTTCTGGGTCAGTTGGCTTCTGTGGAGTTGGTGGCAATTCAAGGGGGTGGCTGCCAACACAAGAGGCTGAGGGCTCACTGAGAACTTGGAAAGAGTACGTGGTGAACCTTGGGGCTTGCAATGGCTGGGTAAGGGCAGTGGTGCTGGGAAAAGAGCCTCAGACACCAAGTCGGGAGTCTGCACTGAAAGTCAGTTTGCTCTAACCCACAATGGACTCTCTGGCTTCTAGACCCATTTTGGGCTGCATGGGGAAAATAGGTCCCCACCTTCTGGGCTTCCACTACCGTCTTTGAACTGAGCAGGAGACTCAGCTGTCTATAGTCTTTGCCTTGAGTTCTTGCCTCCAGGGGTCTCACAGGGAGTCAGTAAAAAGGGTGTAGACAGTGAGTATCAAACATGGGCTATTCCTATGGAAGATGTATGATTGCCTTCTCTGAGAAGGGCAGAGATGGGAATACTTGTGATGCAGAGCTAAAGGTCTTTGGAGCAGGGAGTAGGGACTGTATGCCTCCTTCACCAGGGCCTGGAAGCTGAATCACTCTGGCTACATACATGATACTGAAGAGACTGTCCCCAGAGTCACCTTAGCATCATAGCTCACCATTCCTCAAGTGTACTTGGTCCTTGTGTCTTGGTTGGGACAAATACCACACAAGGAACAACTTAAGGAAGTGGGTTTTACTCTGTCCCACAGTTTGAGGGCACAGTCCTTCATGTTGGGAAGGCACAGTGACAGGACCATGAGGCAGCTGGTTGCATCACATCCACAGTGAGGGAGCAGAGAGAGATGAATGCCGGTGCAATCCGTGTTCAGTGTGGGTCTTCCTTCCTCAGACTACTCAATCTAGAAATTCCTATAGATACACCCAGAGGTGTATCTCTTGTGATTTGGGATTCTGTCAAGTTGATATCAATATTAACTATCACACCACTACATACAACAGATTTCAGGGCCCCTGAATGTATTGCTGGGTCCAAAGAAGAAAGAGGGGTTCCTTCAATTCAAGCCACTGTGCTCCATGTAGGTGGTGTGTAGGCATTGGAGTTGCTAACAGTTACTGTGCCTCAGGCACCGACCTTGGCTCCAGGATGCTGAATGGCTTGTTGGCTGATGACTACTTAGCCCATGGGTCCCCTGTATCCATCCCAGGCTTGGGGGTGGAGGAGTGGGTAAGGGCAGGAACATTGCTCAGATCCTGCATTGCTTTGATTCTGAATAGACTGTAAGGTCCCAGCAAAGTCTCCTCACCTGGTCCCCAGGGCAGTCTGGGATGGTTTTTATCCTGTCTTGTACTTGAACTTTAAGGACGGAGCAACACGGCATAAAAGAGGGTGAGATCTTTCCCAGCTACAAGAGCGAGCTGTGGAGTAGTAGACCTGGGTGTGGTAGCTCATGCTTGTAAGCCCAGTGGAAACCCGACAGAGGATTGCTTTGATTTTATAGCCAGGGTGGCTCGCTGAGTGAAGCCTTGACTCAAAAAGCCAAAACAGAGCCCTGGAGAGTGGTTTATCAGTTAAGAACATATGTTACTCTTGCAGAACACCTGAATCAGGTTCCCAGCATCCACATGAGATGGCCCACAACTGCCTGTGACTCCATCTCCAGGGTACCTGCACTCAGATGCACATACCCACACAAAACACACATACATATAGATAAAAATAAAAACCTTAAAACAAAACAGACAACAAAAACCAAAACAGCTTGGTGAAGTGGCTTAGCAGTCTTGTGCCAAGACTGACTGCCTGAGTTCAATCCCTGGGATGCACATTGTGTTGTTCTTGGCTGTCAATTTGACAACATCTGGAACTTCCTAAAGTGAGAATCTCCACTTGTCCCCCCACCCCCGCACTCCCCTCCACCAGAACAAGGTTTCTCTGTGCAACCCTGGCTGTCCTGGTACTCACTCTGTAGACCAGGCTGGCCTGGAACTCACACTGTAAACCAGGCTAGCCTCAAACTATGAGATCTGTCATTCATTCTATATGTTCTGTTCCTCTAAGAACCCAGGCTAGTATCCACATGGTGGAGGGAGAGAACCGACTTTTGATTATCCTCTCCTTTCCACAGGCTTGCTGTGATGATATTTGTACACCACACACACACACACACACACACACACACACACACACACACACACACACTTCAAATACATATAATAAAATTCTGATTTAAGAAAAAAAAAAAGACTGAAAATGGAGACCCAAAAGGAGAAACAAGTGGACCTGTTGAACAGTAAGCACTAGGTTTCTCTCATTTTACAAAAGTACCATGTTTGCTATTTAAGCTGTAGAGCAGGAGGGCAGGCCGAGGAGAGAGACTGCTATTTAACTCTAGCAGCTGCGTGTCAGAAGTCTGGGAGAGATAAGGCGAGTTCAGATGCACAGCTCACTTCTCCTTTGCATCAAAGCCAAGCAAATAGTGAGAAAGTCTCCCTGCAGATCTGATCCCTCCCCACCCACAACCAACCCCTGGGAAACGTGGATGCCCTGGACTCTTAAATAACTCCGGGAACAGCAGGCTGATTGTGCGGCAGGGCCCCTAGCTACCCCAGGTAGCCGCTACTTCCTGTGCCCAAGAGGTGACTTGAGATTCCATCCTGAGATCCTGCAACCAGGAAATATCAGCTTACAGACCTGCAGTGCCTTAAGGTAATCGTGAGAACTCCATTAAAGTTCAAGTCTTAATTAAGCCAAACACCAGCCTAGGAATCACAGGCATTCGAGGGCTTAGCAGTCTTATGGGATCTGGTTTCCCTGAGGCCTAGAGTGGGGACTGCTGGGAACTCAGAGGGAGGTGTCCATTGCAGCCAAGGGCACAGGGCTCACATTGCCCAGATCACTGCTGCAAAGGCAGGCTTCACCAGTGCACTTGGAAGTTATGCTTCTCGGTTATGGTACCGCTATGCCTTCACCGGCTCCCTGTCCCCTCTTGCCAGCCACAGTGTGGGATGTGCTGTTTCCATCCTCCTCCTCCCAGCCCCTGTGGTCCACCCTCCCCAGCCTTCATTTGATAGCAGATGTTGATGCATAGTCAGGACATCACCCAGGGAGTGAGGCAAGGCATGAAAGCTGCTGCCCACTTCTCTCCTTGACTCCCAAGTGCTGGGATCAAGTGTTAGAGCTACTAAGCCGGAGGTTTTGTTTTGTTGTTGTTGTGTTTTATATTTCATTTTATTTTACATTATTACATGATTTATTCTTGGTGAAGGACATAGGCATGCTATAGCATTGATGGAATCAGGAACAGCTCATGAGAGTGGGTCCTTCTTCCGTGTGGGTCTCGGGCATTTAATTGAGGTCGTTCACAAGGCTTGGTGGCAGGTGCCTTCCTTCTAACATAAATGATGATTTTTTTGAGGCAGGGTTTCTTGGAACCTAGGCTGCCCTCTTCCAACTTCCCAGGCAGCTGAGGATAACATTGAACTTCTGGCCCTCCTGTCTCTACCTTCAGCATGCAGGGATTACAGGTGTGCACTACCACTTTGTACCTCTTTTTGAACTTGGGAGTCCAACAAGATTCCATCGTGTGTATTCATGTGTAGGCACGACCGCCTTTTTGCCCCTAATCACCCTACTTGTGGTGCATGTAAACAGCAGTTGTTTTAAATTTCTGGGGTTATAATTTTCAACAAGGAGACTATCTTAGGGATACTCACACCATATCCATACCAAAACAGGAGGCTACAGTTGGCCACAATAGGTGTTCCTCCCCTGTGAAGCACGCCATTTGGGACATGCGTGGCTAATAGCCCAGCCAGGCAGCTCAACTTCAGACCTCAGCGTATCATGTCCTGGATGCTAAAAATTCCAAATCAAGGTGCTGCCCAGCAGGCTCCTCCAAGTAGGAGGAGCTGCTGGCAGAAGAAAAGTCTGATTTTTCTGTATGAGGAGGTGATGGGAGGTGAAACAGGTGAAGACCTTTCACCTGAGTAAGGAGCAAGGCGCTAGGAGGGTGAAGACAGGGTGGGGTCTTCCTGCCCATCCACCCACTGTTCTGTGAGATGGTCTCAGTGGTGCTATGTAGCAGTCAGCTTGGGCTACTGTACGAAGCACCTTAGGTTAGGCAGCTTAAAGAACAGGAATGTATTGTGGCACATTCTGATGGCAGGAAGTCCTGAGTAAAACCCTATTGGTTGGTGGCTGGTGAAGGCAGAAGGCTGCTCTTTCCGGTGGTGGAGATAGGCAATGGGAGAGGCTGTATGGGAAAAGGGAGATCTCTAGGGAGGTAGAGACAGGAGGATGTCAGGAGCTCATTGGTCAGGTCATCTAGCCAAACCAGTGAGCTCCAGGGGCCACCAGAGAAGCTGTTGAGAAATAAGGTGGCAGATTTTTAAGGAAGTCACCTGATGTCAACCTCTGGCCTCCACACACACGCATGCACATAGGCACGTGTGTGCATGCACAAAATGAGAAAAGAATCTTTATATTCTTGTTATCCTTATCCTTAGTATTTTATCTTGTTTTGAAACCAATTAAGTTATCAGGGTGCGATTTTCCAGCTTCGCTTCAGATGGTGCATATTCATGGGGACCTGTGTGCAGATATGAACACTATTGATTTTGTAATGCAGAGCTTCTCCTAGGTTTCTTATGGGCTGCTGGGTTTTCCTGTCACTTGTAGACAATGATTTCATCCCCACCTCTTGTCTTCCTCCCAGACTTTCATTTCATTTACTTATTTTCAGATAAAGTCTCACTATGTAACTCTGGCTAGCCCAAAGCTCACTCTGTAGCCCAGGATGACCTCAGACTCACAGAGGTCTGCCTGGCTCTGCCTCCCCAGTGCTGGGGTTAGAAGGCTCTACCACTACTGCCTGCGCTGGTGTGGTGAGCCACACATGGAGAGATCTGCAGACAACTTGCTAGAATTGAATCTCTTCCTTTACCATGAGATCCTAAAGATTTCATCAGGCTTAGTGGCAAGTGCCTTTACCCTGTGAGCCATCTCACCAGCCCCTTGGTTGGCATAATCTCCTGTGCCCTGTATAAAGTGCTGATTTCTGTATCTGCAGAGAGTTGAGTAGAGATTTTAGGATTGCTATTTTTGTGAAGATCTCCTGTCTCGGTGTTTTGTAAACATTCTTCTCCATCACCTTCTGATTGGTTTAGTAAAGAATGGAATGGCCTATAGCAAGGTAGGAGAGGAAAGGTGAGACATCCAGGCAGAGAGAGGAGCTCTGGGGAAAGAGTCAGAGGCAGGAGATTTGCCAGCCAGAGGCAGAGGAAAGCAACACATGTGACAGAGTTTAGATTACAATAAATGGGTTAATTAGATTATATGAGCAAGTCAAGGAAATGGCTCAGGCTAAGGGTTGAGCTACATGAATGAATATAAGTCTCTGTGTCATTCATTATCCAGGAGTTGGCAGGTCAGAGACAGTCCCACAGTACTTGTTCTTTTAATTTTTATCACATGCAAGGGCTTGTGCACGTGAGCGCAGTGCCTCAGATGCCAAAAGAGGGCATCAGTTCCTCGAGGGCTAGAGTTACAGACAGATGTGAGCTACCATGGGGGTGCTGGGAGCTGAACCTCTGTAAGAACAGCCAGTACTCTTCCAGGCTGAGCTACCACTACATGCCCCCACTCGCCAGGTCTTATCTTCTTTCTTGGTCTTGTATGATTGCATTTCCTACCAACTCTAATGGAGTTGGATGACAGTGGTGTCAAGGCTTGCTGCTACGTCAGGGGTGACAGACACCTTTGACATTCCAACCTTTAGCATAGTAAGCATGAGGCTGGGTGGATACCTCAGAGTCATCTCTGCCTCTTCATTGGACTGCCAGGGATTCTGTGAAATGCTATCCTCATTGTAAAAACTCTGAGCATCCCTGGAGCAAACCTTTAGTGGACTCGAGTCACAGCTCCCTGGTGCTTTGAAGCAGGCTTGGTTTTCCTGGGCATCTTAATTCAGCCTGCTTGTACTTTATTTGAATTTCTCTTTTGAGATTCAGAAAAAAGATGTATGTCTTGGGCTGCAGAGATAGATCAGTAGTAGTTAAGAGTGCTTACTATTCTTCCAAAGGATGGGAGTTGGGATCTAACATCTAATTCTGGCTGCTCACAATTGCCTGAAACTCCAGCTCCAAGGGATCCCACACTCTGGTCTCTGAGGGCACCTCTGTTCATGTGCACACACCCCTATGCACGTATTCATAATCACAAGAAAGATAAACCTTTAAGTAATGTTTATCTAAAGTTTTTGTCAAGTTTGGAGGTCAATGTTACACTTGGTTTATAAAATTATTTTATTTTTTTGCCTGGGTAGGGGAGATGGCTCAGCTTGTAAAGGTGTCTGCCACCTAGCCTAAGATACTGCATTCAATCCTTGGAATTCACGTGGTGGAAGGAGAGAATCAGATCATGCAAGTTGTCCTCTGACGGCCACACACCACAGCACACGGGCCAACCCCCTCCCCATAAATAAAAAAAAAAATACTCTTTTGACTCATCTATGCCTAAAAGAGCTTTGAACCAGAATGAGAGATATTTAGAGCAGCTCCTGTGGACTTCTTCAGGCTTGGTTTCTTTGGAAGGGCAATGAAGGTGTTTCTAACCCTCTTCACATTCTCTGTCTCTGCCTCTGTCTCTCTCTACGTCTCTCTGTCTGTCTCTGTCTTTGTCTCTGTCTCTGTCTCTCTCTCTCTCTCTCTCTCTCTCTCTCTCTCTCTCACACACACACACACACACACACACACACGTATACACCAAATCTTCTTTGAACTCTAGCAGAGACTGGCTTTGAACCCTTGATCCTCCTTCTTCCGTCTACCAATACCTGGGACTGCAGGTGTGTGCCACCACACCCAGCTTTGAACTTTACTGTTAAGAAGAACACTGGGCTAAATACCCATCCTATCTACCTTTACACCCTTGTTCTTTTTTTTTTAATGAGCTTATCTCTTTGTAAGTAACTGTTATCACAGAGGGTCTGAGATTTAGACTCTGATCAGCCAGTCTACCTGGTCCCCACCCTTCCTACTGAGCCCATATAAGCTCTTGCTAGCCGTCAGTGACACCAGTGATGCCAGCTTTTTATGTCTTTGCCAATCTGATAGACAAATCAAAACCAAAAGCAAAAGCCCTTGGAGCATTTCAATTTGTGTTCTTTAATCAGTGCTGAAGTTGCTCTCTCTTTCTCTCATATATATATATATATATATGGGACAGATGCATATATATATATGCATATATATACATGTATATAAGTTAATATATTACTATATTAACATGTTAATATATATTATTTTCAATATATTATATCATTATATAATGTATTGTTTTAATAGCATAATAATAATATATGTATATATATTATATGTATATGTATTTCTTCATCTTTTCAAAAATACTTTCCCACTTTTTGTCATTGCTTTTCAAGAGCTTTTTATATATTACAGATCCTTAAATATCACTGGTTAGCTAAAATCTTTCTGGCATGCAGAACTTGTTACAAAAATTGTTTTTTTTTTTAATTTCACAGTATCCAAGTTCACTGTACTGGGAAGAGGCCAAAGTGAGGATGATTCAGCCTTGGGTCATGCAGAGAACTTGAACATGCCCATTGAATATCCAGAGCTTACTTGAGAATTTGACTCAGCTCTTCAGTGTTCCAGTTTCAACAAGCTCTTCATAGGAAATGGGGGGAATAGAGGCTGGGACTGTGAGAACTCCCATCAGCTGGAAACTTACTAGAGACACAAGGAATCCTGCAGGTTAGAACTCATTTCCTGAGCAACTGCTGGGGAAGCCAGGGTCTCTCCCAGGCTGGTTGGGCCTCCCAACCTATTGTTGGTTGGGTCCTTCCATGAAAGTGTTGGTTGGTTACTCCAACAAGGGAGGGAGATGTTTGCACCATTTTGAGTATCCGGATGCCTTTCCTATCCTGCTGGGGTTTTGCCTCTTTGAGGGGCCCTGGGAGGAAAATGAACTTGTCATCTGGAAATCAAGCCTTTTTGTGAGACCTGTTAGCTCCCACCCTTGGGTGAGGCCAGGGCTTGGAGGGCCTTGTGCCAACCCAGCCCGATAGCCACAGGGAGGGGCAAGGCGGGCCCTCTCATGTGGAATCACCCATACATAGTTTGGTGAAGTCTTACAAGCAGGTTTTTTTTTTTTTTTGAAACAAAGCAAACTATCGGGCCAAAGGTTTCAGACCCATAAAACAGAGCCTAATGGTGCCTCGGAGGATGAAGGGTTGGCAGGCCCTGCTTCATCATTGCAAGTCTGCTCTAGGAAGACAAAGATGGCTGACTGGTGTAGGTGCCATTAAAATGGATCCCCCCTGAAGCCTGCTGGGAAGTGGTCTTGTAGGGCTGAGGAGGAGGCTGGGGAGGGGGAACCATAGAGTAGAGACAGCTGTGTCAGGAGTTCACAGGAGGGGAGTCTGGGAAATCGCAGCCCAAAGCCCTGGTACAATCCATATGGCCACTGCCTCCCCCCACCCCCCACCATGGTGACTGGTATGAGCTATGAGGGAGCTACCAAGGATATAAGATAATGGTTCAGAGGGCTCCACAGGGGTCAGACACTGAAGGACACAGAGGGCATGTGGCCCAGCCTGCTGGGGTCGTCGTCGTCGTCGTCGTCGTCATCTGGTCGTCCTCGTCATCATCATCATCATCATCATCATCATCATCATCATCATCATCATCATCATCAGGGCTATTCTTGGTTATCACCTTGACTACATCTGGAATGAACTTAAACCCAAAAATGGAGGGCACACTGTGAGGGATTTATGCTTAATTTGAAATAGGAAGATTCACTTCTAACCCGGATCTTTGAGGTAGGAAGGCACACCTTTAGTTCAGATCTTTAATCCACTTCTACTCTGGGCCATAGCTTCTGCTGAGAGCCTATCTATATAAGGAGATGAAAGAGGGGAGCTTTTGCTCTGTGCCTGCTTGCCTGTCCCTTGCTAGCAAGTCCATTCCTTCACTTCATTACAGCCACTTCCTTGGGATTCCAGCTTCTATGGAAGACTAACGGAGGCATCCAGCATTATGGGCTCAACAACTGTTAGATTCCTGGACTTTCCATTGGTAGATAGTCATTGCTGGATTAGCTGGACCATAACCTGAAAGTCATTCTAATAGACTCCTATCTATCTATCTATCTATCTATCTATCTATCTATCTATCTATCTATCTATCTATATTCATTCTATAAGTTCTGTTACTCTAGAGAACCCTGGCTAATGCAGTCATCATCATCATCATCATCATCATCATCAGCAGCAGCAGCAGCAGCAGCAGCAGCAGCAGCAGCAGCAGCAGCAGCAGCAGCATCACTATTACTGGAGTGCTGGTGATGGACCCTACAGCCTGTTTTGAGCAAGTAGCTATCCCAGGCATGGATATTACTCTTAAGACTGGAAAGAATGCCTTGATGATGGGATGTTCACTGGTTATCTCACTCTGATGTGTTGAAAATTAAAAAATAAATAAGCAAACAAACAAACAAAAAACCACAACTTTTCTCTCTTAGAGGCCGCTCCTCCCATGGTGTCCATAGGAGGTGAATTCCTGGACACCACCACACCACCACCACCAGAAAACCAAATACCCAGTGTGAAAGCTTATTATAAGTCATTTCTGAACAAGTGTTTTGTTTTGTTTTGTTTTGTTTTTGGGTCTCACTATGTGGCCCTGGCTATCCTGAACTCCACCATGCCAAGCAACTGATGTGGCTCCACTGTGTCATTGCAGAATAAAGGAGAAAGAGATTTCTTCAGCAGTGGGTTGGTCTTGATCTCTCTATGTTGCAGTGGATGACCTTGGGCTCTTGTTCCCCTTTTTACTCTCAAGTGCTGGGATTGCAGGTGGCACCACACACTTGGTTTGTGGGGTACAGAGATGCAACCCAGGGCTTCAAACATGCCAGCCAAGTACTCTGCCCAGGCCCCAGCCCCAAGCCTGTGTCTGGGTACTTTTGATATGAGTTCCTTCAGTCTTAGAGGGAACAGCAAGTGTTGGGGTGCAGGCAGCAGATTCTAACATTTGTGTGAGGTCATCTGACTTAAGTTAACAGTTCTTTCTCCCTCCTTCACATTCATCAGTCCATATTTGTGCTGAAACTTCAAAGCATAATAGGAAGAACTCCGCTATAAGTGGTCCAGGGTGCTGTGGGCAGCAGACGTGGGATGGCAGGGGTGTTGATGGCTCTGCTGATAACACACCGAGGTTATTCCTCCTCAGCTTTCATCCGATGCTCACAGAGTTCCCCAAAAGAGAGCATGGGAACCACACAGCACCAAGACAGAGCTTCGTGTCCACTGAGAGGAGGGACTCCCCTAAACTACTCAGAGCAGACTGTGTGAGACAAAGATAGTGAAGATGCGCTGAATGGATGGGATCAGACAGAGCCTGTCCCCTCATCTGATTCAGGGTCTGAGAAGGGGCTGGAGCAGAAGAAATGTACCCATTTGTTTAAAAAGGTCATTTATACAAAGATCCCACATCATTCACGGTCGTAAGAGATAAAAGAGCAAAAAAGCAAACTGAAACTGCGCAGAAAGGAAAAACTCACTGATATGTGGTAAACAGAAGAAAAATCCAAAATAAGAGAAAAACCCAGAGAGATCAAAATCCAATGCAGAACCTAGGCATAGCATGGTGAGACAGTGGAAGTAGTGGGGCCTCAGGGAAGGACCACGTCTGTAAATCCGAAACTACCGAGTGGAGTGAGTTCAAGGCCAGCAGGGGCTATGGAGCAAGGCCCTGTCTTAGATCAAACCCCAAATCAATAAATAAGAAATTTCACAAAGTTCAACTTAATATATACTCAGCCAAATACAGAAAACAAACAACAACAACAACAACAACACACACACACACAGAATAAGAAGACAAAAACTGGAGTGTATGTCTTAGTTATGAAATAAGTATAGCTAGATGTGGTTTTGTATGACTGAGATAATAACACTCAGAGGCTGAGGCAGAAGGATTGCTGTAAGTTCCAGGCTGGTGTGGCTTCCATATTGCATTTCAGGCCATCCTGGACTACAGAGTCGGACCTTGCCAGAGAGAAGGCTCGGTGGTCAAGAGCACTGGTTGCTCTTGCAGAGGACCTGGGTTTAGTTCCCAGCACCTCACTCAGCAGCTCACAACTGCTTGAAACTCCAGCTCCAGGAGGTCTGATGCTCTTTTCAGGCCTCTGTGGGCCTATGCACAACCGCTCCCCACCCCAAAATTATAACTAAATCCTTAAAGACAAAAACAACAATAATAAATGTAAATGGTACAGATTCTCTTATTAAGAGGACTTGAAGTTGGATTTAAGCTGGATATGAGTACACCATTTTCAGTATGAACCCCTAAAGCCCATCTGCTCAATGGGCAAAAACATGTAGTCAAAGTACACTAACTAAATGTAGCCAAAAGGAGGTGAGGGAGCAGTACAGATTCAGCTCCAAGCCAAACTCAACTGCAAGGACATGCACGGAATGAAAGAAGTTATTCTGTGTTCCAGGCGCGGTGAGGACAGGCTAAGCAGGGCTGATGGTAGGAAATGATGAAGCCTCACCATTTGTCATTCAAAAATGTTGGAAACACGAGGATAAGTAGACAGAAAGTCACCTTGTCTCAAAACAACAAAAACAAAACATAAAAAAAAAATTAAAAATTTAAAAATAAGAAGGCAGAGACTTTTTTTTTCCTCATGATCTGAAAGGTGGGAGCATTGGCCCTACCTGCCTCTGGAGCTCTTTGCCATCTCAGGTCAGTGTGGGCTTTGTATGTGTCACTAGGAAACATCCCAAGGTCTGAGATGGGGTCCCAACTCTAACCCTGTATGTAAAACACACTCTAGTACCTTCGCAGACCACTAGAGACTCTTAAGTGTTGAAGTAGAGACTTCCCGGTGCATTTGGATGGGTTTATGAGCCTGTCATAAAGAAATGTTTGCTCAGCGTGGTGGTGCATGCGTGTGATCCAGAACCGTGGAGGAGAGGCAGCAAGATTGCTGCAAGGATAAGGCCAGCCACAGAAGAAAGTTTCAGGCCAGCCAGGGCTACAGTAAGACCCTGTCACAAAAAAAGATTTAATAGATTTTTTAAGGCTTTGACTTATGACATACAATCATATTATAACTAACATCTGAATGGGTGTGTGTGTGTGTGTGTGTGTGTGTGTGTGAGTGTGTGAGAGTGTGAGAATGTGTGTGGTCTATGTGTGTATATGTGTGTGAGTGTGTGTGGAGGTATGTGTGGTATATGCATGGATGTGGTATGTGTGTGGTGTATCTCTATGCACACATTGAGAACTGACATCTTTCTGGCTCTTACATTGCACTTTTATGTTTCCATAAATCACACTCCGTGATTATAATGCAATAAAAGCAAAAATTTATAACCCGAGCAGGGGTGTCTAACAGCCCTTTTCTAAATTAGGTCAAAGCAGAAGAAAAGACTGAAATCATAGCTTCTACATTTCTGGGTATGGTGACTGATGCTGCTTTCTGTTCTTGTTCTGAAGGAATAAAGAAGAAGGAAGGAGAATGAGAGCAGAGGGCAGCTTGCACAGCAGCAGGAGGCTGTGTGGCTCAGAACCATGGGGGCCCCATTCTCTAGGAGCTCAGATCTCCTGAGAAGCCTGAGAAAACAGAAACGGTCTTATAGGATGAGAAGGAGCCATCCACAAAGCCGTCGGAGCTGGAGAGGTAGCTGAATTGATAAAGTGCTCTTTGCACAAGCCTGAGAATCTGAGTCTGATGCCCAGCACCCATGTAAAAAGCTAGGCATCAGACCGGGCAGTGGCAGCGCCCTTAATCCCAGCACTTGGAAGGCAGAGGCAGGCAGATTTCTGAGTTCGAGGCCAGCCTGGTCTACAGAGTGAATTCCAGGTCAGTCAGGGCTATACAGAGAAACCCTGTCTCAAAAAAACAAAAAACGAACAAAAAACAAACAACAACAACAAAACAACAAAAACAACAAAAAAAGCTAGGCACTGGGCTGGCAAGACTACTCGGTGAGTATTGATGATAAGCCCGATGCCCCGAGTTTGATCTCTGGTACTCACATGGGGGAAGGAGAGCATTGACCCCTGCAAGTTCCCCTCTGACCTCCCCAGATGCCATTAAACACAAACTTCTTTGGAGAGATGGTAGAGATGGTTCTGTGATTAGGATTTTATATATGTCTCTTACAGAGGACCTGGATTCAGTTTCTAATACCCATTTCAGAGGGCTCACAACCCCCCATCACCCCATCTCCTGTGGCTCATTGGCCAGACAGTCAAACGTAATAAGTGAGTCCCAAGCCAGTGCGAGACTGGGTTTCAAAAACAAAACAAAACAGGACATCTGAGGAATGACGCCTGAGGGTGTCCTATGGCTTCCATAGGCAACCCCCCTCACACACATGCACACAGACATTGTATAATCCCAAGGGAATTGCCCCAGAAGATGGGGTTCCATCCATAGTCCTTCTCAGTCCAGGAAGCTGAGCTCAGGGGCCAGGTTGCAGGGGATGTTCTTCTTACTGTGTCCTCACACAGTAAGGGAAGGGAGGGAGAACTCTCAGTGGGACCGGTCTCCTGACCCAACAATCACTTCCCAATGGCCTTGCCTCCTAATGCCACCCTCAGGGACTTGAGATTTGTGGACCTAACAGTGTTAGGTCCACATCAACTCTGTCTTGTAGGAAGCAGACAATTCTAAATGACTATTACAGAAAAAGCTTTAGCACCTCCCCTCCCCAGCTCTCTCTGCCTGCCATGCTACTGCTGCCTCTGGCACTTCAGTAGAGCTTGTGTTAGTCAAGAGACATGTGGTCCCTACTTGCCTTTGAAGGGCCAGGATGGCACCTGTATATGCCTGGCACACACTGAGCAAAAAAGTATGTGCAGTACGACTCCATACCTACAGGGTGGCTATGATCTAAGGCAGGTATCCTAAGCGAGTGCAGGCAGAAGCAGAAGTTGAGACACTGGGAAAGAGGAAGCCAAGGATAGGGTATGCAGATAGAGAGAGGCTGCTGTGGTTCCTGGCACCTGCACAGCCTGGCCACCCCCTCCCTGTCAGGCCAGGCAGTTGTCTTGCTTCTCTGCTTCTGGCTGCAATGGAGAAGGAGATAGCCAGGACATGGTACCCTGAGGCGATGGAGGAGGAGCTAGGTTCTGGGTGCCACTCCTCCACTAGCATCCCAGCATGCCCTGCCCGGACCACACCGAATAGCGGCCCACCCACTCCTGTTCATTGAAAGGCATAGGCAGAGCATGCAACAGGCATGTGCCTACCTCAGCTACGGCTATCTGCCTGGAATGGACTTGCTTCAATCTGCCAGGGCATGCCCCTCTCATGCCCACATCAAATCTTGGTCGGGGTGAGACCCACCCGTGAATCTGGGTGCCATATGGGTGAATCATTATTGGCTTTGCCCCCAGTTCTGTCAATAACAGAACCTCACAGCTCGAGGTGCCCTTGCAGTGTAAGACTGGAAATTTCCTGATACCCTGAGTTGACCCTGAAGCTGACTTCCTGGGCCACTATCTTTTGTCAATGAGACACTGGCAGGTGCCATCAAAGACCTGGCACCCTCAAAGTACTGGGGCCTGAGCCCAAGCAGCAAGAGGAGCTTCTGCAAGTTGGGGGAGTGGGTGGAGCTACGGAGGCGGGGCTTTGTGGGGGGGGGGCTATCTGGAGGAGCTGAGCCGTCAGGGGGTGGAGCTTAAAGGTAAGGGAGTGGTTTGGGAATGTGTGGCCTGGGATTGAGGGGCCTGGCACAAGGTCAGAATCAGAGGTAAGACAGCCTGGGTGCTGAATGGCCTTGGAGGGTCAGCCTTGGGCAGCTAGAATTGGCCAATTTCCTGATGGTTCTGGTTATGATTCAGCCTGGGAACACCCTAGAGCCAGCACCTTGCCTTGCTCTAGGGTGGGTTCTATAGCCTGACTTTCTGTATTGCCAGCCCTCCTGGTTGCTGTACTCTCATTCATCCATCCATCATTCATTCATTCATTCATTCATTCATTCATTCATTCATTCAGCAAACACTAGTGGACACGAATGCTGGCAATACAGCAGTAAACAAGATGAACTAAGTCTAGCTTCGGACTCTTCTCTGAGGGGAGAAACAGTAGAAGCCAGAAGCCTCAGCTCTAGAAAGGAGGCCATCAGAGAGGAGTGCTGGGAGGACCAGTCTGGCCTCAGGCTGGGAAATGGTGGGGGGAGGGAGCCCTGCCATAGTCAGACAGACCAGGATCCAGTGACCCTCCCAGGAACCTGCAGGGTGTTGAGCCCCAAGGTTCCTGGACTCACATGTCCTACTGAGTTCTGTCCTTGGCCTGGGTACTGCCAGTACTACCAGTCCTCAACCCAGGAAGCTCCAGGGACTTCCTTTGGGGTACAAGAGGAGGTGGGCACTGGCTGATGGCCTTTTTAACCTGGGCTGTCTGAGGCCCAGACCCCAAGAAAGGGGTGGTTCCTGCACTGACCCTCTGAGGTTGGGTAGTGTGTGTGGCCCTTAGCCCCCACAGTTGATATCTCTGTCACTTGTGATCTCAGTTCAGGCCTTTTCAGGTGGGAGTCTGGCCTGACGTCACAGAATCTTTCATTCATATATATATATGCTTGGTCCATAGTAAACGATAAATGGTGGAAGGAAGGAACATGGGCTCCAGGTTTCTGGTGTAGGCACCCCATGGAGCCACCTGAGCTTCTTGGGAGAAATGAGTCTTACACAAAGGTTGCAAAAACTGTCAGAGGATTGGCAGGTGATGAGACTGGAAAGGAATGTCAAAGAGGAACAGCATGAGAAAGACTCAGAGGCAATGAGGCCTGTTTATAAACCCTATATTGCTTGCTAACAGTGAGACACAGGGACAGGTCATCAGGAGCGCCGCAGGCCCTCACTAAGGAGCTGCTCCATCTAGTGCAGCTCCTACAGGGGACCTTGAGAGAACTGAGGCTCGCCTTCATATCTGCAAGACTGAGGAACCTGAGTGCTTACTCAAACTCTCCAGATTTTTAAGTGTTAGCCAACAATTACAACTCAGGCCACATAAAACATTTCTTGGGGTGAGTTTGAAAGTCCAGGTGACGCATCCTGGATCCCACATGTGACATCTGTAATTAGAGAATAGACGCCATTTTCCCACTTACCAGGTACTGAATATTTTCCATGTTTGTGTAACTGGCTAGAAGCTATTTACAGCAGTTACATAACACTTGGGACGTGTCGGATCTGCCTTTCATCTCGCTCCCTGGTATATGCCAAGCTTGTTGGGTGGAGTTTCGGATACACCCAGCCTGGCTCATTGTTTCAGTGCCTTCAGGACAAGCAACACAGAAATAACAAATGTGCCTCAGCCTCCGGGCCTCCGAGAACTCAGGATGCTGTGCTGGGAGGCCGTCAGCGACCTAGCTTCCCATCTTTTAGTCTCAGCTAAGGAAACTTGTCTTGTCTAAGATGGCTGTGCAAGGGAAGGGTTACCCAGTTAGAGCGAATGCATAGAAGTGAAGTATGTATCTGTGTGCATGTTTACATGCACGTGTGCATGGAGGTGCATGTGTATGCATGTGTGTGTGTGTGTGTGTGTGTGTGTGTGTGTGTGTGTGTGTGTGTATGTCAGAGCTATGCTGACTCTACAAATTTTGAGAAGAACTTATATTATTCAAACTTTTATCTAGATTCTTAGGGTAGTCTCTCTCTCTCTCTCTCTCTCTCTCTCTCTCTCTCTTCTCTCTCTCTCTCTCACACACACAGACCACACATATACACAAACCTATATTTTTATTGTAAACACTATCCTTTTCTCCCATTTTCATGTGTGTAAGTTTGCATGTTCACAGGTCTGTGAACATGTGTGTGTATGTAAATGCCTGTGGAGACCCAAGGTTGATGCTGCAAATCACCCTCCTTCACTCTTTCATCTTGTTCACTTTCAGTCTAACCCAGAGCTCACTGACATGGCCAGTTTCACCACCCGTCTTGCTCTGGGGACTCCCATGGCTGGCTTCCAGGCTACATGGTGATTTTGCCTAGGATATGGGGATCCTCATGCTTACATGACAAGTGCTTCACCAGTGCCTGGGCTGTAGCAACATCTTTTAGGCATGAGTTTTCTAACTGTCACAGCCTTCTAGAGTTCTTTAGTTCTGTGCCAGCTCAGCTCCAACTCAGCACTGGTTTTCCAAAGACTCAGGTTTTCTGTATCCTCAGTTCCCTTCTCTTTAGAGAACATCTTTCTTCTTTTCCATTTCTTTGTCGTATCTCATTGCAAAGGCCAAAACACTCATTTGATGTTGTACTGAATGAAATATTTGTTTCTTGTCACAACAGGAATTCTTCTTTTTGTTTTTTGTTTTGTTTTTTTTTGAGACAGGGTTTCTCTGTGTAGCCCTGGCTGTCCTGGAACTCACTCTGTACACCAGGCTGGCCTCCAACTCAGAAATCCACCTGCCTCTGCCTCCCAAGTGCTGGGATTAAAGGCGTGCGCCACCACCGCCTGGCTAGGAATTCTTTATTTCTTCAATTGACTGGGGGATCTAGGGTTGCTGTGTTCTGTCAGGTTTCAGCATTCCTTCCCATCCTGAGATTTCTTAAGTGATACAGAAGGGTTATTATTGTTGGTTTGTTTGTTTGTTTTTTTTTTTTTTTTTTTTTTTTTTTTTTTTTTTTTTGCTTTGTTTTGAGACAGGGTTTCTCTGTATCCCTGGCTGTCCTAGAACTTGATCTATAGACCCGGCTAGCCTCTGCCTCCCGGAGTACTGGGCTTAAATGTGTGACCCCCCACCCATCTGTGATATAGAGCATGGAACTTTCCAGGCTCCTTGCCTTCCCCAGCATAACTAACTTTGAGTCATTAAATACACTGTGAGCTCTTCCTGTTTGCCACTGACTGGTCCCTGGCCAAGACTTATTGACACTTGACCCAGGGACAGGCCGGTTATTTCTATTTATGCTTATCTGTTTATCATGGGGAATAAATGCCCAGCATGATTTATTTAATAAAAGCCAGGTGTGTTAAGTACATACTGTCACCCCAGCACTCAGGAGGTAGAGGCAGAAGGATCAGGAGTTCAAGGCAATCTCTAGCTACATAGTGAGTTCAAGTCCAGCTCATGTGTAAGACCCTATCTTAGTCACTGTTCTGTTGCTATGGAGAGCTACCATGACCATGGCAATTCTTAGCATTAATTGGGGCTGGCTTCCAGTTTCAGAAGGTTAGTCCCTTGTCATGGTGGGAAGCATGACAAGCACACAGGCAGATGTGGTGCTGGTGAAGGAGCTGAAAGTTTTATATCTAGACCCACAGGCAGCAGGAAGGCCATGCCACTTTAACAAGGGCACACTTCCCAATCCTTCTCAGGTAGTGCCATTCCCCGACAACTAAGCATTCAAATATATAAGTCTATGGGGACCACCATAGACTCCATCTCAGAAAACAAAAATAACATTTAAATCAAAGTATTTATTTAGCTCACAGTCCCTCCTTCCCCCACCAGCAGTCAGTAAACTCTTACCACTGGTCTCATGTAGGTGTGTTTTTATTTACTTATTTATTTTAAAATTAATCTATTTTATTTGCAGACATGCAAAGATGGAACCTTGACTACAAAGACAAGGCACAGAAGCAGGGTGAGGGCAGCTCATGTTGACCTCTAGAACTTTTGTTTGTTTGTTTTTGAGACAGGGTTTCTCTGTGTAGCCCTGGCTGTCCTGGAACTCACTCTGTAGACCAGGCTAGCCTTGAATTTACAGAGATCTGCCTGCCTCTGCCTCCCAAATGCTGGGGTAAAACAACACTGCCTGGTCTAGAATATTCTTAAAGAGGTGTGGTTGTTTGAAAGAAAATAGCCCCCACAAGCTCATCGGCAGTGGCACTATTAGGAGGTATGGCCTTGTTGGAGGAAGAATATCTTGGTTCTCTTCCTGTGGCCTGTTGATCAGATGTAGAACTTTCAGCTCCTCCAGCACCATGTTTGCCTGCACACTGCTATGCCTCCTGCCATGATGATAATGGACTAAACCTTTAAACTGTAAGCCAGCCCCAGTTAAATGTTTTTTGTTTTTTGTTTTTTAAGAGTTGCCACGGTCACCAGGGCAGTGGTGGCACACACCTTTAATCCTAGCACTTGGGAGGCAGAGACAGGCAGATTTCTGAATTTGAGGTCAGCCTAGTCTACAGAATGAGTTCCAGGACAGCCAGGGCTATACAGAGAAACCCTGTCTCGAAAACAAAACAAAACAAAAACAAAAACAAAAAACAAACAACAAAAAAAGAGTCGCCATGGTCAGGGTGTCTCTTCACAGCAATAAAATCCTAATTATGTCAGTGAGTTAGGGAGTGATCTCACAAAAATCTCCTCAAAAATTCAAATCCTGAGCCTCAGAATGTGACTGCAATTGGGGATGGGTCCCTAGTTCAGAATGATGTCTTTACAAGAAGAGAGACATTGATCACAGATACACAGGAAGGAGGCCTGGTGACAATGGATAGAGACACCAGATTGATGTGGCCACAGGGAAGAGTTCCTAGCAAGACCACGAGCTGGATGAGACTGGAAGGAACCTTCCCTAGGCCCCAGGAGCAAACAGGGCTTTGCCATACCCAGAGCCTGGGTTCCCTCATTCCAGCAGTGAGAGCAAGGAAGGAATGCATGTCTGCTGTTTAAGCCACCCAGACTGTGGCTGGAATGCCTGATTCAGGTCCTCGAGCCAGCGCAGTGAGCATTTTGTCAACTAAAGCATTTCCCCAGCTCTGCTCAGCCTCCAGATATTCCAAGATGCTTTATAGAGCAGGGCTTGGCGAGATAGTCATGCAACCCACGATGGGTCTCTCCGGGAACCCTGCAACTCCCATCTTCACCTCCAAAGGCCTGTGACTGGGGACAGCCTTTAGTGGTTCTATGGACAGACAGTCTAGCCTCCCTGGCAAGTTCTAGGCCAGTGAGAGGTCTATATTGGTCATGGCCCCAGCCAGTTCACAAACCCTTCCCTACAAACACATTGGTTAGGATACGGCCAGGTGTGGGACGCCATACAGCCTTTTGATTTCCTGCAGAGGTTCATGGGGCTCTATGGGCTACCCCCATCCCCAACCTATGAGTTACCTCAAGTTATCAGGATATTTGGCCAAGCATGTCTGGTATATACAGTAGTCCTGTGACACACATCTGCCTACTGGAATCCGGGTGTACAGGGCTGGAAATTAAGACCTGCTTCACAAAAGCATTGTGTAAGTCTGGCCTAGAGCTCAGAAGAGAGCCTGGGAATTGGGTCAGACCATCCCAGGCCTCCTGGGCAGCTGCAGTGGGAAGGGCAAGGGCGAGGCTGGGGAGAGAGCTCCCAGCCTGGTGCACAGCAAGCTGCTGCACAACCTCCAGTGTGGAGTTGCCTTTGCCCCAGAAAAAGTGGTTGGGGCAGCTTCAGTCCCTCTGCGGGAGTTTCCTGGAAGTCACTATGATAGTTCTCGGGCCTTCTTGGAACTTGGGACAATAGGAAGCAGGTTGTCATGGAATGATAGTCCTGGGAAGGGTTGGGTGGAGGTGTTGTTACTCAAAATCAAAAGGCCTTATAGTTTTGGGAGTGGCAAAACTGCCAGTATATTTCCTCAAAAGTCTCTCAGGAGGGCAGTGGAGAAGGCTCAGGCTACAAAGTGTTTGATGTACAAACCTGATTCCCAATCATGATGGCATATGCTTGTAATTGTAGAAGTTATAAGATTCAGACTCAAAATATATTTACAAATACCTTGGCCATATAGCTAGGCTCTTCTCTACCTATATAATGACTTAAAATAACCTGCTTATTTTGACCTACAGTCTACCATGTGGCTGGTTATCTGTGTTCAGGTACCATGTGTCCATCTTGTCACATCTTCCTGGGTGAATCTCCCCATACCTCACTCTATCCTAGAATCCTTTTTGTCTCTCATATATCCCACCTTCTATTCTATCCCTTCCTATACGCCATAGT
>NW_022196904.1:134265334-134265672 GCF_008632895.1 Mastomys coucha
CAATACAATGCATAAGATATTCTCTCTACATGTAATCCTAGCACCGGGAAGGCAGAGACAGACAGATCCCTACAGCTCTCTGTCCAGATTAGTTGGTAGAAGGAAGCAGTCATGTTTGACAATGATGTCTGATTGAGGGGCAAAGTGGCGAATCAGGAAAAGACAGGAGTCAGAGATAGGATACGCCCAGCTCTGGAGAGCAACACAGGAAAGAAAAGCTATTTGTGAGCAGTGTAGGAAGAGAAACATTCAGTTCAGTCAGCTCAGTGGAGTGGAGCTGAGCTCACTCGGTGAGTGGGGGGGTCAGTGCAGAGACTGCAGTGCAGTGGAGCTGAGCT
>NW_022196904.1:134265979-134306112 GCF_008632895.1 Mastomys coucha
GCAGTGGAGCTGAGCTCACTCGGTGAGTGGGGGGGTCAGTGCAGAGACTGCAGTGCAGTGGAGCTGAGTTCACTCGTGAGTTCCTGCAGTTCAGGGCAGGTCAGCAGGGGTCGCTGAGGAAAGAGACTAAGAAGGAGCCAGAAGATAACAAATTGACAGAGTTAGTTGGAGGCCAAGAAGAGAAATTCAGTGAGAAGCTGAGAGAAGCGAGGTTGAATCAGTCAGCTTGGAGAGGAGTTTGAGCCAGAACAGCTGAGTTGAACCAGCCAGCCAGAGTTCAGAAAGAGCTAAAAAGGGCGAACTTATTCATCAGGAAGCCTTGAGATAATATCAGGCAAATAAGTTACTTTTACAGTTCATAGCAGAACAGAGGGATCCATCCAAGGCAGGAAGGGGGATCTTTAGGGGAAATCACCCCATCCTGCTCTCAGGTGAACTTGCTTCATGGATGTTCTCTCTCTCTCTCTCTCTCTCTCTCTCTCTCTCTCTCTCTCTCCCTCTCTCTTTCTCTCTCTCTCCCCCTTTTTCTCCCTCTCCCTCCCTCTCTCTCTCTCTCTCTCTCTCTCTCCTCTCTCACTCTCTCTAATTAAAACATACTTATGTTATTTTATGTATACGAGTGTGTTTGTCGGCATGTATGTGCATACCATGTGTATGCAGTGCCTGAGCAGGCTGGAAGAGGCATCCAATCTCCTGGACCTGGAGTTAGAGATGACTGTGAGCCTCCTATGAGCAATAACAACTGAACCTGGGTCTGCAAGAGCAGCTAGTGCTCTTAACTGTTGAGCCTCACTCCAACCCTAAGCTTTTATTTTGGAAAATAAAATGCAAAAGTTGGTAGGTTGAAACAATATCTGGTGATCCCTCAACTTCTTTGAAACTGAGGAAAACTCTCTTTGATGAAGTAGGTGTGTATATAAGCTGGTAGTCCTACATCCAGGAAACAGGAGGGTTGGAGGTTCAAGGCCGGCCAGCACCACCTACATAGGCAATTGCAGGCCAGTGTGGCCTACACAGAGGGACCCTGTGTTTTGGGGGAGGGGAAGAAACAGGTTTTGCAGGCTGCGAGCACATGGCAGCCAGTTGCTCAGTACTATGCACTCACTTTTAAGGACACCCCACCCAACCATAGATGAATCCAAAATCTTTAAAATGCTTGAGTTGCAACTAAACTCATTCTCTGTCTACCAAGTTCTTTTTTTTTTTTTCATTATTAAGCTTGGGTGTTTCCTACAATTCCTCCCCCCTTCCCCCACCCCTGCTTGCTTTGGGGTACTCAGCTGGTGTCTAGGTGGCCCAGGCCCCTCCTCATTCCTCCCCCCCCCATTATAAACAGGAAGCTGACTTCTGCCAGCACTGAGTGAACTTGGCCATGGAGAGTTTCAAGACTCCTCTTAGGGGGTCCAAACATCCTCTTTCCTGCTCTCGTGATTGGTGACAATCGGAAGGGAGTGCCAGAGACAGCAGCAGACCTAGCGGGGAGCTCACAGGCAGGTGTGTGCCTCACTTGATAGTCCAGTGTCTTCTGGAGTGTTCTGCTCTTGGAGCCATGAACTGAAATAGAATTGTGTGCAAACTTTGGCTTCTCCCAGTTTCTGTTCAAAGTGATGAGCAGATCTCCAGGTTGCTTCCACCTCTCCGTGTGTCTGGACGCTGTCTCTTTTCTTGGGCTCTGTGCACAGAGTTGGTTTGGGGTAATTCACTGTGGATTGTGTCGTCTCTGTGGGTCTCTGTTTCCTTGCCCGAAGCGTGACACATCTGCTCCTATGGTCTCTGGGGTGAAATCCTAAGTAATTGTTCCATGCATGAGACAAAGAGGGTGGTCAGGCCACAGGCCCTGCACTGCCTTTCTGTCTTGAATGAATTATGAAGTTCTAGGATCCATTCTGCACCCTGGTGTTAGAGAGAGATAGAGAGAGGGAGAGGGAGAGAAGGTGTGTGTATATGTGCATGTGTTTGTGCGTGTGTGCGTGTGTTCCTGTGCAGGTACACATCTGTGACCATCCATGCGGAGGTCAGAGGTCAACCTTGGGGGTTACTCCCTGAGGTGTTGTCCACCTTGGTTTTGTTTTGACACGAGGTCTCACTATGTAGTCCTGGCTGGCTGGCCCAGAATTTGCTATGTAGACCAGGCTGGCCTCCAACTCTTAGAGTTTGCCTGTCTCTGTCTCTGGGTGCTGGGATTAAAGGCACGCACTACCATCATTTGTGGGTTTTTTTTTTGTTTTTGTTTTTGTTTTGTTTTGTTTTGTTTTGAGAACTCTCTCACTGGCTTAGAACTTGGCTATTAACTAGGCCATGCTGGCTGACTAGAGAGTCCCTGGGATCTACGCCTTGCCCTCCCCCACCCCCCAAAGCGAAGGTTATAAGTACACTGACCAAGTCTAGCTTTTCCACATGCATTCTTGGTATTGAATTCAGGTCTCCATGCTTGTCCGGAGAGCATTTAGCATCTGAATCCTCTCCCCAGATCTCCTCATCTCAGAATGTCAGCAGGGCAAGGTGCAGAGCTGAAGCAGGGGTTGGTGTGGTGTGTCTCTTTCCAGTCAAGCCACCCCAGGTCCAGTCTGTGAGTCCCCGCAGCTCTTCCCCTTGTAGAGGCTTTGGGACCGTGGCTACAGCATTTGGTGGCATAAAAGTTTCCAAGGCCAGAGCCCTTTCTTTGCTAAGCCTCTCGGGCCTGTAGCAGGGTGTGCAGTAGCACAGAGAACACAATGGAGAAGTTGTACAGTGTGTATGTGTGTGTGTGTGTGTGTGTGTGGTGTTGAATGGTTCTAGGGAAGAGAGGGAGAGGATGAAAAGTCAGGGTGTGGCTGGCCCCCCTCTCTCGGGTCTCTGTAAAGCATTGCCTCATAGGAGTGGTATTTTTTCCTTCACACAGGCCAAGCGGACTTGACCAGGAGCCTGCCTGGGTCATTTGTAGGGAGAGTCTATGGGAATAAGAGGCGCCTGCCCTGTACCCAGCAACACTTCCTGACAGAGCCCAGCCCCTAGGGAATTCCCATGTTGTTGCCCAGGAGAGCTGGCCAGTGGGCATCAGGCTTTCCTGCTTGGCCAAGGCTAGCGGAGAGTCCCAGCAACTGCCTTCCTGTGCTTTCCTGGGCTGGCAGCGTGGGTGAGCTGCTCATTATGAAGGGTGAGAAAGTGAACAGGAGACTGGCCACTGACCATCTCTCCAGCCCCCTCTTCCTAGCCCATTTCCTGCTTTACACAGGGCTGCTCTTGGCTTCTCAGTAGATGTTCTCTGGGGCTTCTTTCCTCTGCAGTGAGAGGTTTGCCCACTTACTGTAGGAGCTCATCAGGATCTGGTACCCTGGGGGTGTTTGTCCTCAATAGGGCGCTAGCTGGGGGGGGACCCCTGGAGACACAGAGCACATGGTCAGCTGCAGCTGCCTGGTTGAACAAGACTTCAGGACTTCAGGATCAAGTTTTGCAGATGAGTAAGTTTGAATGTATTGAGTAGATAAAGGGTGTATTGGTTGCACACCTGACATCTTGGTCACTTAGTAAGCTGAGGCAGAAGGATTGCTTTTTGGGTTCAACTTGAGCAATGTATACAGCAAGATCTTTCTCTTGCTTTTTCTTTCTCTCTCTCTCTCTTTCTTTCTTTCCCTCTCTCTCTTTCTTTCTTTCTTTCTTTTGTTCATTTAGTCAGGTTCTGACGTAGCCCAGGTTGGCCTTACATTCATTATATATCTGAGGCCGGCCTTGAAAATCTGATCCTCCTGCTTCCATCTCCCAAGTGTTGTCATCACAATAGAAATGAAGTCGCACCCATGAAGACCTTCCCAGTCATGTGATTGCACTAGTCTCTCCTCCCACTGAGGCTGTGTGCATGACACCCCCCCAAATATCCTTTACCCCTTTGTCAACTGAGCTGTTGCACCCTTGGACATGGTGCCTTGGTTATACCACTTCCCAAGGATCCTTGAGTTTGTAGCTTCTGGGGGTCCTAGGCAATCTGACCTGGTTTCTGCTGGACTAGTGTATCTTGGAACAGATGGAGCCAGAGGCACCCTTGTTTTCCTAGGCCTGGCTTTGGTCCCCACCTGAGTCTCAGCAGGTGGCCTGTGAGTCAAGGGCAGTGAGACTTGGCTTTCTTTAGGTTGCTGGTAAAAGTGAAAGTCCAGCCCCAGTTTGCCCCCCCTCTGGCTAGAAGCCAATGGGTCCCCACCCAAAGCCTCACCCAGGGGTGGGCATTTTGATGTGTTGGAATTTCCTGATTGAGGCTGACTCCCAAGCCCTCCTGCCCACTCCACCTACCTTCCCTGCCAGGCTCTCCTTGTCCCTCAGAGAAGGAGCTGAGAGGCCCTGTGTCCTGTAGGGCAATCCTTCCCTGTCTACTCCAGCCCTTCTGCTGGTTCTGGGTCCCAAGAAGGAAAAACAACTCGGATACATTTGAGAACAGAAACACCCCAGGCTATAGGTGTATGTAATCGAGCCTGACCACTGGGGTTCAACCCTGGGGCCCACATGGTAGAAGGAGAGAACTCCTGGTCCTCTGACCTTGGTGGGTGCTACAGGCCATGGCATTTGCACATGTGTGCACACACACAATAAATACGTGTTAAAATAAAACATTTAAGAATTATACAAAGAACTGAAACATCTATTCAATAATCCTTCCCTCATTTCTCTTCAATATCAATTCCTCTTTTCCTCTCCCCTTTCTCTTCCTTGCCCTGCATAGACATTCTGTGGCAATTTCCTCAAAGATAAACCATCCATCTTAGAGGGAAGCTCAGTAAGAGACAGGATGTTCTAAGGGGAAATGGGACATTCCATTCCTACAGAGAGGCTCTTTAAGCTAAGGAAGTAAACAATTCAAAAGCTTCAGGAAGTCCCTGAAGTTGATCAGACGCACTAGGTCCCATCCTCCTCAAGGACACACACACATATATATATATGTATATGCATATACATATATATGTGTATATATATGCATATATACACATATATATGTGTGTGTGTGTGTGTGTGTGTGTGTGTGTGTGTGTGTGTGTGCAGTAAGGGCTGTGAGATACACTCTCAGATTAGCTGAGCTACCTGGAAGAAGTAAAGACCAGCCTTGCTGCCTAGAAAAGGCTTAGATCAACTGAGCCACATGGAAAGGATATTCTTCAGTCTATTGAGCTGCCTACAGGTTTCTAGCTTTTGTGAGTTGCCACCCATGCTGGGATGGGCTTCAGTGATGAAGCTGTCTTTGAGTCATTTCTGCTCTTATAGGTAAGCCCTCACCCATATTCTCAAGTAAGCCCAAAGTAGACTTTGGTAATATCTGTACTTGTGAACAGGTGAACAGGTGAACAGACATTTGTATTGTGTTTTCCCAGGGAAAGTGTGATGCAACACACTTTATTACTTTTTTAGTATATTTTTTATTTTTTATTATATTTTAAATTAAACCCAGCTGTTTAAATCCAGCTCTAGTGTCTGTGAGTCCCGTGCGGAGAGTCAGCTGACTGGAGTCCCAACTTGCAAATGGTACCTTTGCTCTGTGTCTTCATGGGGAAGAAAGAGACGTGGAGATATTCCCCCACATCTCATCTGTTGGCTCTAATCCCAGGACCTCCTCTCACCCCAATTACCTGTCTTTAAAATCTGTCACATGAGGGCTTAGGATGACACATGAATGGTTGGGTGGGTGACACAGCCTGTGTCAGGGGGTCTGAAGTGAGCCAGGGCAGGCAGGGCTTGACTTAGCTTCTACAAGTTCCTGGAGGCAGTTGGTAGACTTGGGTGTGGCTGGTGGCTATCGGTGGAGACTGGACTCACCCAGCAGAGGCTGGCTGGAAGGGGGCCCAGGAGAGCCTGAACCTTCGTTGAAGAGATCATGCTGGCCATGAGATGAGTACTTTGGACTCCAGAGTTGGGAGAACTGCAGAGCATGGAGTTAAGGCTCAGACAGTGGCCCCAAAAGCCACGGAAGAGGGCAGTCTTGTGTTTCAGGTGCCAAAGGACTGAGGAACAACAAGGGGTAGATTTGTCACTGATTGGGACTTTGGATATCTGCTGTGGAGGGTGACTCAACGAAGCAACTTCCATTCTGGAGTTGTTCTGAGATGTGATTGGATAAATTCTTACCTACATGAGAAGGATGGCTTTTATAGACCCTGCAGCTGCATCTCCGTTATCTGTAATATAAAGTGAAATCTGCATCTCTTCTGTGGTATTTGGGGGCCACTATCTGAGCCTTAAGGCCATGCTCTGCAGTCCTCTCAAGTCCTGTACAGTGTGTGTGTGTGTGTGTGTGTGTGTGTGTGTGTGTGTGTACACCACACATATACCCAGAGACCAATGTCAGGTGTTTTCCTTAATCTCCCTCTCTACTCTATTTATTGAGATAAGAGTATCTCATTGAACCTGGAGCTCAGTGATTGGTTAGGTTGGATGCCCAGTGATTCTCCAGATCCTTGTATCTCAGCCCCACCTGTGTGTCTCCAGCCTTTTATGTGGGTGCTGGGACCAGAACTCTCGTCCTCATGCTGGTGTGGCAAGCTCTTTACTGACTGAGCCATCTCCCTAACCCACTGTCTTATGGTTTTTGCTATCCCAAACCTTCTCATCTTGCCCATGTCTAATGATTTAGTTGGGTGGTGTGAACCCCTGGTAGCTATGCCCACCATCCTCCCTTCAAAACCTCTCATCTTCCAGTGCTGAAATTCTGTTTCTATGAAGTATGGACTCCCAGGTCCTGCCAGCCCCTGTCCCCGCATCCTGATGTCTATCTCTGTGGGTCTGATGACCCTCAGGACCTCCAGTGTGGTAGCCCCCAGCCTGTGTCTCCTTGTGCCTGGTTTATGTCACTCAGCCTGGAGCCCTCAGTCCTTCCTTCCTTCTTTTTTCCATGTAGCAGGGGTCTTTTTCAAAGAGCTCTCTAGGGTTTCCACATACAACAGTTACGGAGGGAACTGGGGTGGGGCCCTTCTCCCACTCACACCCCGCCTCCTGGTGGTCTCTAGGCCTCCCTGGTTGAAACCCAGCCCCACGGGAAACAGACAGGCAGGCCAATAGGTTAACAGTAGGGGAAATGGGCAGAATAGAGCCTGTTGTTAGCCCAACGGTGCCCTGCTCCCTACAGGCAACCCAAATCTCTGATAAGCACGCACCAAGCCAGGCCACCGGCCCATAAATGATCTGCCTATCCCTTGGGTCAGGTCTCTTGACAACTTGCCTTTGAACATCAGAACCAAGGCAGTGGCCTCAGACCCCAGGGGAATGATTCTATCCCAGACAGGTTCATGAAAGGGAGCTTTTATACCCTTCCCAGTGCAGCCCACAGAGAGCCTGTGCAGGCCATGTGCCACAGAGGCTGTTCCATGGCATCTGTGTGCCTCGCAGAGTGGAGGCTCATATCACACTATGGCTCAAGTGTCTCTGCAGTGATGAACTGGGCTCCTTTCTGGCAGATGCCACCTGAGAATCTGAAATGGGGCAGCAGCCACATGTCAGAGGGTGGCCCAAACCAGGATAGCATCTATCACTAGCCCTGCCATGGGGTACCTAGGGTGCCTGGCAGGGTGCAATCAGGCCTGGCTGTCCCACATTCTCACCCTTGGTCTCTGGAACCACAAGGGTTCTGCAGAGAGGGTAAAGGGGAACACAGAGGATCCAAGGAGGGTGTGGCCTCCCAGAGTTCCATACCAGCCCAGTTGCTACCAGGGGTGTGGACTCTAGGGACTCTACTTTTATGTGAAGCTCTCTAGAGTTTTCTTTGGCTCTTTTTAAAAAAACCAATAGACTTAAATAGGCATGATGATACACACCTTTAATTTCAGTACTTGAGAGGCAGAGGCAGAGGCAGGGCGATATCTGTGAGTTTGGGGCCAGCCTGTTCTACATAGCAAGTTCCAGGCCAGATTAAAGACATGCACCACCATGCCTGGCTTTGCAAACAATTTTAACTCAAAAAATATTAAATAGAAGGCTGGGTATGTGGCTCCATTGGTAGGGTGCTTGAATTAGCATCATGAGGTCCTGGGTTCAACCCCCAGCTTTGGATAACCAGGCATGATGTAATTGCAGCACTGGGGAGGTGGAGGCAGGAGGATCAGAAGTTCAAGATCATTCTCCACACTTGCATTGTCTGCTGGGACAACATTCTCTACACCCTTGCCCTTTTGAAGGACATTGTGTGGCTTTCACTCAAGTGACTGCGGCGAGTCAGGCTGCTGTGGATGCTGTGTAGGCCTCAGTGCCCATATGAGCTTTCAGCTGCTATGGCTGAATACCATGGAGTGGCATTGCTGGGCTGAGTGACAGAGCCAGACTGTGTTTAGTTATGAAAGAAAGTATATGTAAAGGACCACAGTTTGAAACACGGGGCCTCATTTCCCTGGCAGGTCACTCCTGACCTGAGGGAGTCCAGACACCCCTAAGCTCCAGCTTTCTCTTTCTGACCACTCTACCCTCATCTTTCCTTTCCATCATGGAAATGCAGGTGCCAGCCTCACCCACAGGCTTGGTTTGAGCTCCTCCCAGACTAAGATCGGGACTGGGTGGGTGGGGGTAAGTTATGTAGGAGAACTGGTCTCAAGCATCCCTCAGCACTGCGGGAGAAAGAAGCCCATACCATAGCTTTGGTGATGGGTGGCCTGAGGGACTCCTGGGTGTGTATGTGGACACACTGCAGTCTCCATTCCTGACAGTGAGGGCTAGGTCAGTCACACACACAGTTTTCTCCTCTCACCAGCTGGACAGAGACAGCTCTAGGAGCCTGTGCGGCTGAGCCAAGAGCCCATGGCGGAGGACCGCGGGCAGAAAGGGCCCTCTTTGGGCTGCCTTCTTCCAGAACATTCTATTTCTTTCCTACCAGAATCCCTGGCTTTGAACTTTCTACAACCCTGTGTATTCTGTTCTGGGGTTCCCTGCTGCTCTTGGGACACCCCTCACTTTTTGAGGAGCTCAGGCTGGGAGTCTCTGTCCCTACCTCACTGTGACTCCTGTCCTGCTCTCACATCTCAAGGGGTGGCCATGGTCCCAGAGCTCCGACTTCTCCACTCCCTTACCCTAACATCCCAGCCCTCCATGCTCACTGTCCCCTTCCTGTGGCCTCTGCTGGAACTGAGCTTCGATTGGCAAGAGAAGAATGGGGCTGACCATGGACCACCAGGACTTTGCTCTGCCCTCAGCTCCCCAAGCCCATCCCTAACCCCTGAATGGTGACACTTCTCTGACTCAGGAGTCCTCCAGGCAAGATCCTAGTTCTCCCATGATACCTTGCAGCATCCCTCTGTGCCCAGCTGCTCAAACACACTTCACTTCTGAAACTTCTTTGGTTTTCCTGTTTGCCCAGCCCCGGCTCTCTCACTGTCTCCCTGCCTTGCCTGTATTCTCCAGCCCAAGATGAACAACAGCTCCTGTCCCCATCCCAACCCTCCCTGTGACCTTTCCATGGCTTAGGTAAGGCTGGCCCTTGCCCACATTTTGTCTGGGTGGTCAGTGGTTCCAGAGACATTCCTTCTTCCATGTCCCCGGGTCCCTGTTCACACCTCCGCAGAATGAGAATCCATCATCTGGAATTTCCAGTGCCATTTCAGACCACTGGCCTCATGGGATCGTAAGCTCCTTGGGGGTCAGGGACCAATGCTCTGTCCATCTTTGTGCTCAAACAGACTTAACTTGTGGGCTGGGTTCTGTCCCTTGTCAGATGTGACTTGTTTTAACCCCTTTGGTGTGTGTGTGTGTGTGTGTGTGTGTGTGTGTGTGTGTGTGTGTGTGATCTCTGTTGCCATATATGATCCTGGGAATGACATCCAATAATGGGAGAGAGGATGTGTGAGTGGAGTCCGGGATGATACCTGCCAGGTATCTAGGAAGCAATGGGGACGGATGAAGGATTCTCACCAGCCTTCCAGCCTGCTGGAAGCTGCTCTCAGGCTCCAGTCCTGCCAGTGAGAGAAGGCCTCCTTCTACTTGTTGGTTTATTTGCTTGTTTGTTTTGGAGGCAGGGTCTCAGATAGCCCAGGCTGGCCTCAAACTCACCATGTGGCTGAGCATAACTCTAGTTTCTGATCCTCCTGCCTCCACTTCTCCGGGTCTGAGATGCCAGACTTGTGTGCCATGACAGCCAGCTGTCTTTGCTTACCCAGTCTCCTGTGTATTTATCTTCAACTCCAACATCACCCCATTAGGGAGGCACCAAGAGGAAAACAGAAAAACAAGTGAATCTGATACGAGGTCCTTTCAAGTGGGCCCAGGGTTGCTGCGGCCTCAGGAGAGGTTGCTTTCTGATCTGCTTCCAGCCTGCGGGTGCCCCCGGGTCTGAGCAGAGCGTTTTCAAAGGTCCATTCCCTTCCCAGCACAGCCACCTCATCCTCACCACATCAGGGGAAGACTGCCTGCGCTTCAAAGTTCCAGCCCCACTCTGAAATTGGAAACATGTGCATTTTGCAAAGTATCAATTTAGCAGCTAGTTGGGTTAGCCTGGCTGGCTGGTGTCTGCTGAGTGGGCTACTCAGGAATGCTGCCTGGGCCTACAGTTAGGATGTCCTAGGTTCGAGTCCTGGCCTTGGTGCTGACAAGCCGAGTATGTTAATTGCTGTTCTTGCTGCTTTAATAAAACACTGGGCAAAGGCAACTTGAGAAAGGAAGGACTTATCTTGGCTCAGTCTGAGGGTAGTCCATCACGGTGGCAAGGCAGAAAAGGCAGGAGGCTGAGGTGGCTGGTCACATCCCATCCACAGTCAGGAAGCAGAGAGGCTGGGACCCTGCCTCATGGCATGGTGCCATCCGCATGGGGAGTTAACCTAGTTAACTACTTCATTTAAACCTAGACTCATCCTCACAGACATGGCCAGTCGATTCTAGACTCTGTCAGGTTCCCAGTCCCCATTAACTATCACACAGGGTAAGTTCAAACAAGTTCTGGCCCTTCCTAGGCTCAGCAGAAGTCTTTGGTAAGTCACCTGGGAGCCAGTGATGGGGATGCTGAGAAGGTCAGAGCTGGAGGCCGTGGGTGAAGGTCTCACTGTATGGCACCAAGCCAACGCTGGGGCCAAGAAGAGGACTGGAAAGCAAATCTTGTGGTATGGGAGTGAATTCTCATCAGTTACCGGAGATGGAAACACCGACTCTGAGTGGCTCTCAGCTGGACAGCCTGAGGTAGATGGTCTACAAAGCTCTGGCTTTAAATCTACCAGCTTTCTTGTACTCCTGGCCCCTTTGTGTTGGCACTGTCACCAGGATGAATGGCCTCATGGAAACAAAGTGACTGCAGGAGTTCCAGGCATTGCATCACACTCCACACTGCTCACCAGCCAGAGAAAGAAGCTCTTAACTGAAGACTTGAACCTCATTGCTGGTTGACCAGCATGAGAGATTTTATCATAACTGGCTTCCACCAAATCACAGCTTGTCTGTGGAACAAGAGCTGAGTGACAGGTCCTCTGTTCTCACAGCAGGCTCCTAAGGTGGAGGCTCAGGAAACTAAGGCACAATGAAGCCAGGTGAGTCAGACCAGTTGCCAGGACTCCAGCTGGTCTGGGTGTAAGTAGACCAGCCCGGCCTTTGATTCCAAGGAGGCAGTGAGGCATGGAGGGTAAACTGGAATGTTCTAGAATCAAGACTGTGAGTTATGCCAACCATGGAGTACTTATAGATCACAGGCATCTTGGCATGGGAGATCAACAGGCCTCTATTTGGGGCTGTTGATCCCCCATAATAGAGTAGACTCTACTATGACTTTTGGAACTCTATTTAATGAAGGGTGACCATAGCCTGGAAGTCCTTGTGAATAGAGAGGGCACTGTGCCTCTCAGACCTTACCATTGGAGGGACACAGCTGAGGGATGTCCCCAGGATCAACCAATAGGATATTGTGTCCATTAAGTCAGGGAGTGGGGGCTGGAAGGAGAGGCACAACAGGAAGAATGAGTAGCCCAGCTCCCTGCCCAGCACCACCACAGGGGACTTGGTGTCCTGAAGCATGAGGGATGGGCTATCTTAGCCCCATGCTGATTGGACACCAGGGATCCCAGACAGTAAAGGCAGCAGGCACAGATGAACTCCAATAGAAATGAAGTCAGCAAAAGAAAGAGGATTTGAAACAAGCAAACCATATGGCATCTCATTTCTAGTTTCATTTCTGCTGCTGTGACAAAATACCCTGGAAAAAGCAACTCAGGACACGAAGGGGTTATTGCTCACATAATTCTAGGTTACTGTCCCATTATGGAAGTGAAGTCACCGAGGCAGGAGCTTGAGACATCTGGTCACATGACACCTACAGCTAAAAGCAGAAGGAATGCCTCCATGTTACCTGCTTCCCTCTGCCTTCCTTGTGCTCTGTAAAGTTTGGGACTCTGCCTAGGGAATGGTGCCACCGCAAATGGGCTGGGTTTTCTCATATCAACCAACAGTCAAGACCGTTCCTCACAGACCAACTTGATCTAGACAATTCCTCATTGAGAGTTTCTTCCAAGATCATTTTAAGTTGTGGCAAGTAGACATTTAAAACTATCATATGCATGCACACCCATGCATACATGTGCATGCAAGCATTCACATGCACGTGCATTCATATGTGCACACGGATACATTCTCATGACATCCCAGAGGCATGGTCTGGGTTAATTCTAACAAACAGAGATGAAACACAGGGCTCCAAGCCACAGTTTACAGTTGAAGGATTTCCCCAGAATCCAGAAACAAAAGAGCAGAAGACACGGTCAATTGTTTTAGCACCTGCTACAGAGTGTGCAAGAAGGTTAGATGAACAAACAGAATGCAGGCACAGGGGAAGATGTGGAAGGGGCAAACTTCCTGTGTGGGATGGGGTAAGAGAGCAGAAAAGATCCACAGAGAACAGAAGACTATGGCAGAGTTGAAAATGCAGGGTTGTGTTCACACAGGACGGTAGTAATCTTGATGGATGGCTTGCCAGGACTGAGATAGCCCAGGCTACAGTGGGCATGGACAAATGGGTACACCTCTCACTGTGCCTGAGGGTTTATCTTCACCCATGCTGTGTTCTAATCTAATTAGGAGGCAGATGGCAGAAGCTACTCACAGGGGTCAGTATTGCTTAATGCTCCTGGGTTTGATCTCTAAACTCCTGTCTCTTAGATGGCCCCAGGGAATTTACCTATGAATGATGTCATGTGGTGTTTGGAATGGTCAATGCCCACCAAAGGCTCCGACATTTGAATACTTGGTCCCTGGTCGGCAGCTGTTTGGGGAGGCTTGAGAAGTGTGGACTTACAGGGGAAGTGTGTCACTGGGGGCACTGCATCACTGGGGGCACTGCGTCACTGGGGGCACTGCGTCACTGGGGGAACTGCGTCACTGGGGGCAGGCTTTGAAACTTCAGTCACCATTCCCAGTTCACTCTCTCTCTGCTTCCTGCTCACAGTTTGACAAGTGAACTCTGCTGTTCTATCTGTCATCTGCCACCTGCTGCCATGCTGTGTCATTATTATGGATCCCCAAACCCTGAAACCATAAGCCCAAATAAACCCTTACTTTTCCACGAGTTGCTTTAGTTGGGGTTTTCTTATAGCAATAGAAAAGTACCTAATACACTCAGCTAAGTTTTCTAATTAGTGACAAGTGCAAAGGCTTTCATGGCCATGTATGTGACCCTGGCTCCTCCCTACCCCACAGTAGGTCCAAGTGGGTACCTCCCCTTCCCCCCCTCCAGCAGCTACAGCTGCCAACACCAGTGGGGAGCACCTGTGAGGGTTATTTGGATGGCAAGTGATGCTTCGGGTGGTGAAGTGGAACCCTGTTTGTGTGTGGCGCTGCACTCGGGGATGCTGGGCCAGGCCTAGGAGGCAGTGGCTACATGGACAGCGGGAGAGCCTCTCTGCTGGGTGGGTCATCACGCTTTGCCAGTTCTCGCACCACTCAGATGTAATGGTAGTCTTTCTCATTGGCTGAATGAACTACACTCTGGAAAAGTCCCGGGGTTCCGGTGCTTTCCGAATTCGTAGGGGATTTTGGAACGCACGGGAATTGGGCCCATCTTGGCTCAATACTGTGTCCAGAAGCCAGGGTTGAGTGTTCTTTGGTCGATGGGTATGTGCACCGATCTGCACCTCTCTTGCACATAGAGGTAGATCCTGGGGCCCTGGCTTTGCTGGGTGATCAGGAATCCCCTTATTTATCAGGCTGAGGACATGATTCAAGTAGGGCCTGGAGTCTTCAATATCCCTCAAATCTAATGCACACAACTAATGCTTATAGCTGTACACTCCCTGTGTGTGTGTGTGTATCTTTGTGTGTATGTTTATACCTGTGTATGCATTGTCAGAAGTCAAACATCAGTGCCTTCCTCAGTCACTCTTGACCCCATTTCTTGAGACAAGGTCTCTCTGATCCTAGGTCTCACCCATTCAGTTAGACTCTCTGCACAGAAACCCACCTACCTCCAACTCCCCAGCAAGGGATAGCAGGAGCACACTGCTCTGCCTCTCTTTCATGTGGGTGCTGGGCATCCAAACATGGGACCTCATGCTTGTGTAGGAAGCAATTAGCAGCTAAGCATCTCCCCAGCCCAATGCCCTCCTTTTCTATCCATTTCCTTTTGCTTATCTCTATCCTTCTGGCCAGCCTTCCACTCACTACTCAAGGGCTCACAGTGTGCATGTTGCTCTTCTAGCTGGGGTGTGTGGGATTTCTGCTTTTTGATGAAGGTGTGGCTCAGAGGTGAGGGGAACCATAGGCTGCTGCCCAGATGGAAGAGTGGGCCTGGGCCTCCTCTACCTGCGTCTGCATTAGCACCGCCTAGATGGCATCTTGGGACTGAGACTCCAGGCCTGCATGGGGAGTTTCATTTGGTTTGGGGCCTCAATTGCCTCTGCCCAGTCAAAGCAGCCTTCCTGTTATGAAACGGTCCCAACCTCATTGTTCTGTGGGAAAAGATGGCTGACCTGTGGTCTCCCTTCTGGGACAGTTGCTATCTAGAGGCAGGGTCTAGCCTCTGGAGTTGGGATCCTCATCATCTTGTGGGATGACCCTCCTCTGAAGCTGTGCCACACAGTCTGTTGGCCTGGCACTGTTCTGCAGTATGTAGTGGGGCCTGAACAATAGCTTCCCTCTCTCTTTGCCAGCCTGACCCCTGAGAACAGGGCTCTGTTGATGCCTGGCTGCTCTCACTCCCAAGGAATTCAAAAAATGGCCCCATGTGTGAGTGTGCATCCTGGGACTGTTGGGCAGCTGCCTAGAGTGGGGCCTTGGAAAGCAGAGAATGCCATCCCTGGTCACTGGGCTGTCACATTCACAGAGATCTGGACTGGGCTTGATGATGGTGGTGGCAAGAGTCAAGAGGAAGTGAAGAAAGCTCAGGCCACCAGCTCCCCAGTGGCTACCAGGCATCATGGTTGGTGGGATGGGAATGTCACCCTATCAGGCCAAGTAGACCATCTCCATAGGCCTCATTGTGGAAGCAGAGTCAGGAGGGCTCTTGTACAGTATGTTTTTCAAAGACCTTGGCCTTATCTTTGCCAGGGCCACCGTGCTGCATAGGATGGTCCTCCTGCTTCCCAGCCTTGGCATGCTCATGCTGTGCTGGTAAAGTCAAGGTCTGGGGCATTTCAGAGCTATAGGGCTGTCCTGGGCTCCAAACTGTGTGTGGGCGTGTTCCAGCTTTTGCCATCCAAAGCTATCAATAGCCCTATCATGTACCCCAGAGAATGACAGTTTGAAGTGCTGTGTCCTGCACAATGCCCTGCCGCAAAATACAATGCAAGGCCCATATATTCTATCCTGTTGGCTGGATTAGCTCCAATGAGCAAAGGACCACGGTGGTTCCTGCTCAACTGGGTGGCCATTCCTGTGCTAGCTCTTAGATGCTCACTTGCCCCAGGCTCAGTATGAACTCCTGAGCACTGTGTAGGGAGCCCCCCCACCCCAGGGCTCAGTCTCACAGGCCTCTCTCTATAACCCCCTGGTCCAGGGCTTTGGTCTGGATCCTGACATGATCAGAGGAGGTTGATGATGGCAGGTCCTGGTGTCCAGCTGAGGCCACACATGAGGGACAGACAGAGACACCAGACAAATGCAACTCACCTACCGTACTCTGCCCTTATCCTCTGGAGGCAGAGTGTAATGTCTTATGGAGCTCAGGAAGTTTGTCGCACACAGGACTCCATCAGAGTGAACACAAGCCCAGGTGACTGCCACTCAGACTGGTCCAAGGCCATCTGGCACAGACAGAGCCAGAACTGAGTGCCCCCTCCCAGTGTTAGGGGTGTGTAGGACTCCTACCATGAGGCTTTCTGAAGTGGCAAGAAGCCTGCAGGGACCCAGGAACTGTAGGGAAAACTTTCACAAGTACCTGCAGAGAAAGGCCCTCAGACATGATGCTGAGCCACTGTTGGCAGGCTCAGGGTCCTTCCCCTCTTCAGTCAGGTTTGACTGCCTTCCCCCTACTGCTCCTACCCGGCTTCCTATTTCCATGCCCAGATTTAGGCTATCAGGTCCAGGTGACGCTAGCTGGTGTCCTGTGAATTTTGACCTTCAGGACTCTAGGGTACCTGTCTGATTGGGAGCTAGCTCGAGCCAGCCTCTAGTGCTGCCAGTGACTACGGGCCGATGGCAAGACACTCATTGTCTGCAGATGGGAATAGGTTCTCTTGGTTTCCTTAGCCAGCCATAGATGCCTGCGGTAGCTGCGGTCTTCCTCAGAGCTGCAGACCCCCCTGGAAGAGATGACATCCCCCTCCCCCGGTTGGCATCCCAGAGGCAGTGAGGGCTTTGAGCGGACACTTGTCAGCACTGTATGGGCTCTCCGCTGGGGTCACACCATGCTGCTGAGAGTTCACACTCTCACCTAAACCCTGCACAGCCTTCAGTTTGAAGTTGTGCTGTCCCATTTAAGGTTGTTAATTCTGAATTGATAATAAAGTGCCTCCTGTCTATACTCTTCACAGTCTGCACCATCCATCTTGGAGGAAATCGGGACTAGAACCTGGGTGGGGACTTGAGGCCATTTCTACCTTACCATCATTCTCGAATGTGCCCTTGCTGACCGGCCTTCTGTCTAGACATGCCTGCAATTGTGAACACCCACAATGTTGGCTTGTTCAACATGTATCAAAGCTTCTGGCCATAGCACCCCAATTTTCCTGCAGGTGGGCTCGCTTAAGGTCAGTGGCTCTCACTGAACCTCTATGTTTAGAAGTAGATGCCTGCCACCAGCCATTACAAACGGGAGCCAGGGACTATCCATCAGGGCTAAGATTCAAACTCTTGGGAGTGAAAGGTCTCAGCTGCTTAGACCTAAAGTTAAGGTCTCCATGGGAATGACCCCATCTCAAGGAAGTGGAAAGGAATGGAAAGCTCTGGAGCCTGCTATGCCGGAAGCCTCCACGAGCTGTATCCCCTAGGCCCTAGGCAATTTGAGCTGGCTCTGAGACTTGAAGCCAGATTCTAGTAGTGTCTGGATTTTCCTCCACCTCCTGCCCCAATGGCCCATCCTCCACAGAGGCACTTCTACACTGGCTGATGCTGGCACAGAGGACAAAGATGCCAGGCCTGGGACTTGAGCTCACATCCTTCCTGCCTCGGTTTCCTCTGTTAACTGATAGGCTCCGAGGTCAGCAGGAGCCAGCTTCTCTCCTGCTGTAGAGATGTTTGGGTCTTCTAGAGACCCAGGAAGGATGCCTGGTGGTAGCACAGTGCATGACTCACTGGCTTTGCAAGCACCTGGAATTATTAGATGGGCAGAGACACCTTGGTGAGTGGCAAAGGTCCCGGCCAGAACAACACCGTGGTTATTTTCAGGGTGTGAGAGATTCTTGAGCAGCCTAAGTGTGTTTACCCGCTAGGTACACTCTCTCTCTCTCTCTCTCTCTCTCTCTTTCTCTCTCTTTCTCTCTCTCTCTCTCTCTGTGTGTGTGTGTGTGTGTGTGTGTGTGTGTGTGTGTGTGTGTGTGTGTGTGTGTGGCTGAGGGTCCAGCAGGCATGGTAAAATGCTCACTCCTTTAGTCTGGGCTATGTGGGGCAGGCCTCTGTAGGGTCCCAAGCTAGCCCATGGCTTCCAGCAGCTGTGGCCACTCAGATCTTTGGTTACACTGCACAGACATGCCACAGGCCAGGCCACCCTTTTCCATCCCTGCAGAGGTGGCAGCCTTCTGTGTTTTGTGCTGGGGGAGGAGATCCCAGCTGCTCCCCATGTGACATAATCTCAGCAGACACTTGTGCCTTCTATCACCTGGCTCTCAACAGCACAAAACAGGGTAGTTGCCCCTCAGTCACCTCCAGTGAGGGTTTAGCTCTGAACTCACCCCACTTGCTGACAAGTGCTGTGGAAGAGATGACCCTCTGTTAGGGTTGTTTTATATCCCTGTAGGCTGAGAGTCCCTATCCAAACGGGGCTGGTTCCGGTTCTCCAGGGCGTAGGAAAGCTGAATTGCTGGTTTCCATCTTCCTGACTGGCCTGGGGTTGGGATCCACTTGAGCAAAACAACCAGCCTCCAAGGGACTTAGGGGGAAACAGGGAAGAGGGAAGCTGCCACACCTCACAGGCTTTGTGATGAGGCTGCCGGATGGAGTCTGCGTGGGGACAATCTGAGGATGACAATGGAGGAAGGGAAGGATCTTGTCCAGTGCTTCCTGTTTGCTTGCCTGACCAGATGAGCTCTGATAAGGGCCCCCGGAACGTGTCCCCAGAGGCCATGAGGCCACCCACACACCCCCCCCAGGTGGCTCTGGCTCTAAGCTGACCTGAGCAAGCCCCTGTTTCTACCAGGCAGCAGTGAGGCAAGAGGGCCAAACCAGTGGGTGAGGAGGTAGCTGAGGGCAGCTGTCCTTTTGGGTGCTCTGTGGGTACAGAGGGGAAGAGGGGCCTCATTCCCTCCTCGTTACTTCTGTCTTGGCTGCATCCTCTCAGGATACATTCTGTGTGAGCCACATCCAGGGACTGGAGGGGTTCTCCTTGTCATATGCTGTCTATTTGGCCTTTGCAGTGAGGCCTGAAAGGGCTTCTGAGGTATCCCCGGTCCCCTCTGCTGCATGGCCACATGGCTCATTTTCTAGGGTACCATACTCACTCCTGGACCTCAAGCTGTCTTCAGAACCCCAAAGAAACCAGTGTTTCTTGACTGTCCTAAGCAAATCTGGGATGGTATTAGTCATTGTCACCGGGACCTGGTGACAAGCCAGGTGTCCTCCAGTGGAGTGTGTGTTGACTCCAGCTCATCTGACAATAGAGTCTGACTCAGTGTGAAAAGGAACCTAACTGTCCAGCTAGGAAGACAGGGAAGGACCTAAGACATAGACTGTGAAAAGGGGCAAGCCTATGGCACATAGACCCTCAGATGCTCTGGAAGCCTTGAGCCCTTACAGGTCAGAAGAGGGCGGGTGCATGCCTTGGAGCGATGGGGAGGGAAGGACAGATGGACAGTGCATAGGGGAATTCAGTGTGGTGGAGGATTTGGGACCAAGGTCACTGATTTGGGAAAATACTAGCAAGAATATTCATAGACCAAGCTGTGGAAGCATGCCTCATCATGCCAGCATACAAGAAGCTGAGGCCAGAGCATCAGGAGTTCAAGGCCAACTTAGGCTACAGAGGTAGATGCCCCACATTGTCTCTCTCATGGATGTGGAGGGTAGATGTCTACCCAGGTCTCTGCAGTAAAGTCAAGCTGTAGTTGACCCAGTTCCTCCTATAGGCCCCAGGGGAGGATCTGGCGCCTTATATCTATCTTTTTCATCTTTGATGGTTGAGAGAGCCATCTTCCCAGCCTCTACATCAGGTTCCCTCTCCCCTGCCGCCTGGGCCTTCTCCCTGGCCCTGCCCCTGGGCCTTTGCCCCTACATCCCCTCCTCTGGGGTGGTTTTTCCCTGTGACTGCTGGTGCTCCCAGAGGTCAAGGTTGGGGTCTTACTGTCTTCATGTCCCAATTGGCTGCTCCTCAGACATTCGTATAGGGCATAGGACAGGGAGAAGGAGCTGGCAGGTGACTGTGTATGGAGAGGATGGAGAGTGAATCCCAGGGCTGGACCGTTGCTCAGCTGGTAAACACTTGCTATGAGGACCCGAATTCAATCCCCAGCACCTATGTAAAAACCTGGGTGTGATGGTCCCCGAGTGTAACGCCAGGGCTGGGAAACAGAGACAGGAGGCTCCGTGGGGCTCACTGGCCAGCCAAGCCGAATGGGTGCGCTCTGAGTTCAGTGAGAGACTGTCTTAGAAAGCAAGATAGAGGGCTGGAGAGATGGCTCAGTGGTTAGGAGCATTTGCTGCTCTTGCAGAGAGGACTCGGGCTCAGTTCTCAACACCCACAGGATAGATAGCTCACAAACCCCTGCAACTCTAGCTTCAAGATATCTGATCCTCTCTTCTGCCCGGAGGGCACATACCCACACCCAGAAGTACACATTTAAAAAAAAGAAACACATGAAGTAGGAGGCTGGAGGATTTAGTCGGTGAGCTGTCTGCACACTTAAGGGTCGGAGTCTGGTTCCCAGAACTCACATTTTAACAGAAGCTGAGTGTTACAGCCTACACTGCAGTTCTGTAGGGATGAGCAGCCAGGGACAGGAATTTCTCTGAAGCTCCCTGGCTGGCCAGTTGGATCAGTGAGCTCTGGGCTGAGTGCTAGAGGCTTTCAAAAAAGGGTAGAGGCTGGCAAGATGGCTTAGTGGATAAAGGAGCTTGCTACAAAAGCCACCTGACCCAAGTTTTATCCCTGGGATGCATGTAAAGGGGAAGGGAGAGAGCCAACCCCCAAAGTTGTCCTCCGACCGCCACATGCCTACCACACAATTCTGAACTCATCTCGGTCCCCCACCAACAACGTATAATACATAGTACAAAGATGACTTATCACATGGGCTTAGATGCCATCATCTGGGTAGTCCAACAATATCTAGCTCATGCCAGCTTGGCTCCTTTCCTCTCTCCCTGGGCCTTAGACTAAATCCTTAGCCCTCTAAGTTTGGTTTGTAGACCAAACTCCAGGAGCCTTTCTGACCAATTCTGAGTCAACCTCTTTTGGGATGGGAGATCTCCAGCCCCAGGCCCTCACTGGGATACCTAAGTATGGCACCCTGCTTCCAGGGGCATCATTACAGGTCATGCTGTAGCTAGTCCCTCCTGCCTGTAAGGGCACCATTGTCTTTTCCCAAAGGGTTCCTGGGCTCCTGCCTATATCCCTGGAGTCAGCCCGATAGTGACTTTCGGATTTCACAAGTGAGGCTGGCCTTGTCCAGGCCTCAGAGTAGCCACAGCATGATTCTTCTGGTCCTTGAGTGAGTGCTCACTGTTTGTCGGGTGCTGGGAACTCTGGCAGCCTGTGGACGAGCACGTTCCCACTGGCTGAAGCTATTCTTAACAAGCCTCTGGGCTCCATAGCTAAAAATACCCCTGGCCTGTGGGAAAGCTCCCCCAAGCTGGGTTTTTTCTTTTTTTCCTTTCAAGACTTATAAGCCTGTTCCTGTGGCCACTGAGGCATGGAAGGCACCATGTCATTGTCTCACTCCCTAGAATTAGGGGTCCAGAGGCCCAGGCTGGTCAAGGGGTCGGCCTTCAGAAGAACCAGGGAGTCTTCAAGCCTTTCATCTGTGTTTTTGGAAAATGATTTCTGAAAGGAGACTGAGTCTCCTTGGAGATCCTGAGCATGGTCTATGACGGGGGACCTTGGGCACAGAGTCCCTAGTTGAGTCTCTTCCAACCCTAGGGGACACTTGGTGACTACAGACAGGCCAAAGTTCTAAGCGTGCTTCTAGGACCATGCCCACGGGTGCCCACAGTCCTCTTCCTATACACAGGTACAGAGCTTAGCTGTAGCCTCAGGGCTCTGGTGCCCTAGCCAAGTGCAGGATGGTGAAACCCACAGAAGGAAGAGCTGTGCAGAGCCAGTGTGTGGAGGCCCCCTGCCCCATGCCCCTGCTGCCCCCATGGAGGCATCTGGTAGTGCTGGCTTCTTGTGCCCATGTCTGTGCTAGGGTCCCTTCATCTCATTGGCAATCTGGTGGGCCCTGCATTCTCAGAGAGGTTACTGCTCCTGTGGGTCTGAGGACCACAGCCCTTGTGTGAGGTGGCCCCCTTTGGTGCTCCTTTTTTGCTGTGCATCCCCAACTCAAGACCTTTGATGTCTGAGCATGGTAACAACCTCCATAGGAGGCACAAGGAGCCCTTGTGTGAGCCACCTGCTGGCTCTTTAGCAGCCTCTACCCACGTGGCCCAGCGGCTCAGAAGGTACCCAGGACCTTTCCCAGAAGAAAGCTCTTTCTCTGTGCCCTCTTGTTGTCCTGGGAGAGGCTGAGGGTGCCATCCTCACCTCGAGGAGCCTCTGAGGGTGAGGAGTGTGTGGTGGCTTGAGGTGGCCCTGGCTAGCTTCCCAACCTGGAATGTCATACCCCAGAGAGCCACTGGGAATCCTGGCCAACCCCATCCCCACAACCCATAGCTGCTGAGTAATGATTTCTAAGGCTTGAGATGTGCCAATCCCTGCTCTGAGAGCCTGCTCAGTCCTTGGTAGACCATCCAGGAGGGAGGTCTCTGTGGCTGCAGGAATGCATCTGTATCGATACGGGTGACAGATAAGTGACACAGGAGCCTCAGTCATTAGACCCATGAAGTAGGAACTGACCTCCACACCATGCCTCTAGTTTCCCCCTCTACAGAGCAGCCATTTCTAGGCCATAGGCTCTCTTTCTTGATCCTCATAGAGATTTTAAGGATAAGGGACCTAGAGACAGAGCTGGCTACCAGGCTGTCACAGCAGGGTAGGGAGTGGATCCTTAGCTTCCCATGGGGTGGGAGGCCTCCAGCAAGATGCCCAAAGGGCTTGGCTTCCCCTGGACCATGGCAGGTCCCTGGGGGGCTTCTGGAAATGTCACACTCAAGAGAAATCAGCTATGGCCCTATGACATGCCTGATGGATGTCAGGGTCTTGAGGATTCTGCTGTATGGTATACTGTGTATATTATGTAGCCCCTTCTCAGTGTCTAGGCCGAGATTGAGCCTGGTGCTCTTGCATGGGCTTGTGGATTCACTTCCTGCCTTCTGAGTAAGGAAGCAGATATAACGAGAGTGAGGGTGTGTGGAGAGGGTTTCAGCCTGTCTGATATCCTCAGGCCCAAGAGCAGCTTTCTCCATGCCCCTGAGGCCCTCCACGGGCTCCTTATCTATCCTTCGTCTGCCCACAGTCCTGCTAAAGGATGAAGCTGGCTCCTAGGGGCTCCCTCCCCTCTGCTCTGAGTTTCCCTTCCTGCCCTTTCCTCTTTGCTGCCAGCTCCAAGCACCGCACCCAAGCCTTGGGGACTCACTAGGCTTCCAGCATGCTTCGAATGTTTTCATTTAGGGGATGCCCGAAAATACCCAGTCCAAGGGCGGGAGGCAGCAGCCACCATTAGAGCCCCTGAGAATAACCCAGGCAGGGTGGGGCTGGGGGGCCTGGATTGGAACACTGGCAGAACAGGGGGATGCTCTGGGGAAAGGACCCCCCCCTCTTCCAAGGAGGCTGGTCAGAGGAAGGGCAAGGGCAGCACTTCAGGCCAGAGGAGACCTCAGGAATGTGGCAGCTCATGGTAACTGACATTCACATCTTCCTGCCTGCATCTGGGTAGGGCCTAGGCAGTCCCCAGCCCTGCCATGGAGTGGGGCTTCTCGTCTGTATTAGCTGGGAACAGAACTGATAGAATGCATGCACACACACACACACACACACACACACACACACACACACACACACACACAGATTCATCAGAGTGGCTCACAGGCTGTGTAGTCTGAGTAGTCCAACAGAGCCTAACTCCTGAAAAAAGACCAAAGATATGACAGTTGTTCAATCTATGGATGACTGCTGAGTCACTGAATGTCTCATTATTCCCATCTGGCACTGGAGCCCCAGGGAGGTTCTAGACAGCTGTCAGTTTTCAGTCCTCGATGAAATCTAGAAGACGTAGGTTCTAGTACCAGCAAAGGAATATCTCTGCAACAAGAGAGTGGGGACATGCAGGAAAAGCGAGCATTTCCTTCTTCCATGTGGGCTGCCCCCAGAAAGTGCAGCCCAGACTTGTAGAATGGTTCTCCCTACCTCAAGAGATCCAGATTTAGAGTGGGTCCTCTCATTTCAAATATCAAGAAAAATTCCTTACAGGTATGCCCAGCTGCTTGGTTTTTTGTTAATTCCAGATGTCCAGTCGACAACCAAGATGAGCCACCATAGCACCTTCCCTGAGGCCCGGGCTGGGAGCCACCTTATCCTTATCCTCAAGGGCTCCCCTGTCTCCTCACTCCCCAACCCCATCCATCCCTGTCTCCATGTGGGTGACACCTCGCTCCTATGCAGAGCAGCGGTGTATGTGTTAGGGGAGGGCCACAGGTATGGGCAGCCCGATGGTCCCAAGCTTGCACACCAGGCCCCTCCTGCAGCTGCCTAGATTCCTCTTCAGTCACAGATCTCTCAGCAGAAAGCTTTAGGTCATCCTGACACAGGGGTGTGTCTCCATTGGTAATGTTTGCCTAGCATGGATGAAGCTCTGGCTTTGATCCTTGGTGCTACACACAGCATATAGGGCAGCACACCTATGTGTAACCACAGAGCTCAGGAGGTGAAGGCAGGAGGCTCCTAAGGTCAAGGTCATCTTGACTACATCATGAATTCGAGACCCTGTTACATACAAACAACGTCAACCCCCAGAAGTACTGTGTATCTCTGGGCGTCACTTTCTCTGTCTGTTATGTAAGATGGTTGCTAATATGCTGCCTGTTTGTGTGGCTAAGAGATTGATTCCAGAGGAGAGGCCTGGTGCTTGGTCCCTCAGAAGAGTGTCACCTGGTTGTATGTGGTCTTAAGGCCTTTGCAGATGTGTCACTTCCCATCTGTCTGGGATCCCCTGATGCAAATGCAGTTGAGGTCATGGGCAAGAGCTAAAGTAGGGCACTAGCCTCCCCCTTCCCTGCTGGGTGGTCTTTGGGAGTCCTGGATAAACTTATGGGGAGTCAGAGTGGCAGCGGATAGCTCATGGCCTAGCTTAGGTGTCTTGCTTCTCCCTGGCCTTGGAGTTTGACTGACTGGCAGACGAGTCTATGAGGAGGTCAAGCCTGTGCATAGTCATAACCAACCTGTGGGTGCCACAAGGCCTCTCTGCTTCACCTTCTATGGACTGGGCAGTGTACTTGTGTGTGGATCAAGTGAAGTTTAGTGTGGGAAAATCCTGCTTTTGAGAACCTGCACTTGAAAGTCCAGCCTCAGGTTAGATCAAGATGCATGAGTGTGTGTGTGTGTGTGTGTGTGTGTGTGTGTGTGTGTGTATGTATGTGTGTGTGTGTGTGTGTGAAAGATAGATTTGAATGTAACCTCTTTTCCCAGCAAGCCATTGGCCTGCCAAGGAGATGAGACCCAGATACAGTTATAAGTCCCACCTTATATATCAAATTCTCCACTCACAATGAAGGAGCAAGCTGGAGCTCTGGAACCCCAGGGGCCTCTGGGAAGAGGTGGCCTATAGCTGACTGAAGGGCTCCACCCAGAAGTCAGAGGAGAGGCAGAATTTAGGAACCAGGGTATCTGGCTGCTGAACTGCTATGGCAGAGCCGGCAAGGCCTCTCTCCTCTCTAGAGGTTGTTGGGCCTTTTCTATTGCTCCCCACAGCCCCCACACCATCTTAGTGCTTCTGAGGAGCTGCTCCACAGAGAAATCCTTTTATTTTATAATTGAAAAGGGGTCTTGCCTAGTCCAGGCTAGCCTCAAACTCTTTATATAGTTGAGGATAACCTTAAACTCCTGATCCTCCTCAGGCTCACAGATGTCACAGGGTGATTGTAGGTATGTATTACTACACCTGACTCCATTTTGTGACTTTTGTGAGACACAGGGTCTTACTCTATAGCCCAGGTTGGCCTGAAACTTCCTATGTGGATTAGGCTAGCCTCACACTTGTAGCTATCTTCCTGTCTCAGCCTTCTGAGTGCTGAGATGACAGGCATGTGTCACCATGCCTGGCCAGCGGGTGTTATGAAAATGCCTATAGTCAGTATCCTGGGAGGCAGGTAACAATTCAGACTTGAGTTGTAGCGATTGTTGGACTACTCTCCCGTCTATTAATCTGTGACTATATCACCTGGTCTACTCATTTATCCAGAGAGAAAACGCTGGAGGTAGACAAGGAGGTGCTGGAGGCAGGGTACTTAGAAATTGGACTCCCCCCGCCCCTGCCCCCTACACTCATGCAGCCATTACTGGGCCTTGGACAAATTTTTCCTTACTTGGACCTCTAGGCCCTCATCTTCGGTTATCAGGGAGAAGCCCTGACTCTTGGAGGCCGGGCAGCCTGGTGGGGAGGTTGACTTCAGGCCTACCTGGCTCTTGGCTGATTCAAGGCTGCCTAGAAGGCTGCAGAACATGGGACTTGAGGAGTCCAGTGATACCAGGGGAGGATGGGATTCTGCTTTCTGGTGTTACAAAAAGCCTTAGAGCTAGATAGACATGGAGCTTTCCCATACCCTTGCAGCCTGGAGGAAAGAGCTGCTCTTGTGGGTCCTTGGCTGGGCCACTTCAGACAAATGTACTCCCTTGAAACTCCTCCATCAGTAGCCACTACAGCAGCCCACCAGGCAAGTGTGAGGGTCTTGCTCAGTCTCAGCTTCCTTGCCAGGAATATGTTTCAACAAGTACGGTAAATAAATTAGAAAGATTGCCAGGCAGTGGGCCTAGCTCTCTCATCAAACAGGGTGTGGCTGTGGCTGCCAGTGGCCTCAGGGGGTAAAGAGCCCCTTTGGCTATTTGTCTGGCCCCTCAATCTTTCCCCAGCTTCCAAGGCCCAAGGCTGTAACCAGCCTTCAGCCTCCCAAGAGGCTCATGGGGACAGAGTCCAGAGCCTTCATGAAGGTGACCTCTTCTTGTATTTATTTGGTCAACACTGCCCCTGTGCTTCTTGGGCCCTGTTACCTCTCCAACATCTGGGAAATGTTCACCATTTGATCCTTAAGAAACTCACTCCCAGAGCAGGACACAGAAGCCAGAGAGCTAGCATAACAGAGCCAAGGGTACGGAGCAGTATGTGTAGAACTGGGATCCCACCAGTGGCTGAGTCCATCCTGGTGAGAGAGAACTCGAGGAGAAAGGCAAAGAGGCTGATGATCAGGGACACTGAAAGAATGGAGGCAGGGGCTCTGTGCCACATCAAGCACATACCCCTCAGAGAGCCTGGTACTGCCAGAATTGAGCACAATGCTCTTCCTTCTGCTGACCTCAGGGTTTTGGCATAGCCAAGAAGTACAGGAGGTAAGTCTGCTACAACCTTAGCCCCCAGGAGATCGCGGAGTGGGTCTTTATTTGGAGACAGGGTTTCCTTAGATACTTTAGGGTAGAATGAAGGCCCTACTCGACATGACAGCCTTCAGAAGATGACCACATAAGGCCACAGGGAGAAGATGTTGTCTGCCACCTGAGGGGAGATGGTAAACAGCTGGACCTGCAGCACCTCAGTCTTGAACTTGTGGTCTCCAGGACTTGGGACAATGAGTGGTTTTACTAGGGCTGCCAGGTGATGGTGGTTTGCATAATGGAGACTGCCGAGATAGACAGTGGGCAGTGTGCTCTTTCCACGGGCAACCTGACTGTTCACAGGGCAGGGCTCCACTGCCTGTAAATTTGGATGGTCACTAGTTAGGCATTAGTCAGCATTTTTCTTCTGTGGGATACAAAAAGAAAAAAGAAAAAAAGAAAGAAAGAAAACAAGAGCTATTAAAAGAGCTATAAAGGCCCTTCAGATAGGTGGCATGCATGTATTTGTATATTTTTATGTGGATGCAACTTAACAAGCCCCTGGATCTACAAACACTGAAGGTACCAATGGGTGTTATCTCTACAGGAATGGGGAGGTTTAAACTCCAACAACCAACCTTCCTTCCTTTCTCTTGCTCATCCCTCCATCCACCCACTAATCTGTCCACCTTTCTACCTATCCATCTGTGCCCTTGCCATACTCCATCCATCCATCTAGCCAGCCATCTACCCACCCAACCCTGTCTCTACTGATCCACACACTTATCATTTATCTACCTATCATTTATCTGTTCAGCTCCCCATCTGCTATCCATCCATCCACCCATTCAATCATCCATCTGTCTACCCACCCCCCATCCATCTGTCCATCCTTCTCTGCCTCCCCTCCCCATCTAAGGAATGGGAAGACCTCACTGGGTATGGATGGTGCCTGGCCATTTCCATCTCAGAGACCTCTCACAGGAGTCTGGGTATGGACATGCCTTGTGTGGTCAACACAGCCACCATCCCCAGCTGAGCCCCTCAGAGCTGGGGGCCTGACCAGGGGATCTGACCATGGCACCTGATGCTGGGGGATGAGCCTTGGTCCCTTTTCTTCTCCTGGCTGGTGGCTGGGGTCTGACTAAGGCTCTCCTGGGAGTCAAGAGTTCTGTTGCTCCTTCAACTTTCCTTAGGTCACTGTGCAAATGACCCTAGCCACACTGACGTTCCACAGACTTCTCTAGAAGAAGAAGCACCTGCCCATGGGGTCCTATAGATTCCACCCAAGGGACTGTTTCCTCCAGCCCAACTTAGGGTAGGAGTATAGATGAACATTGTTCACCCTGTTTAAGAGTTTCACTAGGAAGCAGGTTTAAATTGCAGACACCCCTCACACCCCCCCCCCCACTGGCCTTTAATCCTGAAGATGGGAAGAGTTGGGGAGAGGAGAGCCACCAGTGGGCTTTACACTCCTGGGAGTCAGGGACTCTGAAAAGAAGATGCAATGGGTCTGCTCAAAGAACTTTTCCCAGCATGCCAAAGGGAAGATGACATTGATTCTTAGTGGAGCCCTTGGTGCCCTTGAAGGCTATAGTCACCCCCCTCCCCGCCTCCAGGATGCCTGGGCACCGTTCCAGGCCAATTTGGACTCCTGGGAACCATCCCTGGGGAGCTGCAGGGTCCTGCGATGCTCTTGCTCCGGGTCAGGCCTGCAGAAAGGCCAGAGCTGTGGTGGGAACTGGTGGCTGGCTCCAGTCTGGCTTTCTGTGTGGCCTTGGGTCCGTGTCACCTTCAGCATTTGCCCATTTCCCTCCCCTCCTCCAGCTCCTGGGAGGGGCCAGGGCCTCCACTTTGCTCAGCAGTGCAAAAGCAGGCAAACGGTCAGAGGGGCCGTTGGCCCGGTGGCAGGTGGTGTGTTCCTGATGAACTCTGCACTGAGGCTGAGGGAGAGTGGAGTTCGTGAACTCTACAGATGCCCATCCAGTGTTGGCACCATAGCCAGGGGGACAATGGGTGGCAAGTTCCATCCCCACAGCAGAGACACTCACACCCAGAGCTCGGGGAACACAGGGGCAGCTTGTTAGGGGACCCCCGAGAAGGTGGCGTGGGAACAGAGGGAAAGGAGGTCTCCCTGGCTTCCTGGGGGGGTTGGCTCTTCCGAAGGACTGCAGGCTAGGAGCCCCATACCTGCTAAGTGGGAGGCTGGGATAGTGGGTGGGAATCTTGAAGAGCCAGGGCTTAGGGGGAGCCTGGCATGACCACCCAGCACCTCCCCCCACTTCCAGACAGAGCTGAGACACCAGTGGGTAGACAGTCCTCGGTACCTGTAGTCTTCTAAGTCAGGATGTCCTGAGAGTCCGGCCCCAGACACTCTCATAAGGGTTTTTATGGTTACCTCCTGTCTCTATCCCATTTATCATTCTAAGACCACATTGCTAAATTCTTTCATAACATTCCAATTTCACAGGCTGGACAGTGATGGCGCATGCCTTTAATCCCAGCACTCGGGAGGCAGAGGCAGGTAGATCTCTGAGTTCGAGGCCAGCCTGGTCTACTGAGTTCCAGGACAGCCAGGGCTACACAGAGAAATCCTGTATTGAAAAGAAAAAATTCCAATTTCATATATAATTGCTCTCAGATTGTTGCTTTCCTATTTATTTATTTATTTATTTATTTATTTATTTATTTGAGATGGAAACTTCCTATGTAGCCCAGGCTGGTCTTGAACTTGAGATCTTCCCGCCTCTGCTTCCTGCGTGCTGAAGTTACAGTCCTGTGCCACAAGACCAGATCTGTCAAAGAATCCCTTTTGGACTGTGAAAGTGCAAGCATCCCAGAAAGAGCTCTCCATCCCAGGTGCAGGCTGGGCACGAAGAGAGAGATGAGAAGAGGCTGGCAGAGGCTCTGGGCTCAGCCTGAGGCAGGAGGGCAGAGACCTTCTGGTGTTCTGGTGGTGCCAGTGCTGTGCATGGTATATGTCAGGAGCCAGAGCACAGGGCACCAGTAGCTACTCTCTGGCATGTACTGAGACTGAGGGAGCTGTCCGGTAGCCCTGCTTCAGCATCCCATGGGGCCTGCTGCCATCATTCTTGGGGTCTTGGCTTACTCGGCCCCTCCATGGGCAGGGACCCCCATCCTCATCCCTGATGCTTCCTGCATGGGGTAGGGGCTCCCTGAGGAGTGCACCATGTTCACTTTGCTGGGGGCTTTACCTGGCACGTAGCTGGAAGGAACTGTCTATACAGAAACCATGTGACCCCTATCTTCATGTTGTACCCCAGCTACATCTGTGCTCCATCCAGGACCCTGTGCCTAAGCTAGCACTCTGAAACAAGTCCACCTTGCCATTTCTCACAGGACCCCCAAGTGATGCCTCTGCCTTGCTTTCCTTTACAGTGCAGGGCTGGGGCCCTCATCTGACACGGTGTGCCTGAGCTGCTTTCCTCTTCTGTATGTGGTATTTCTTCTGGACCAAGGAAGATGCAGCTGGATCTTCTCCCTTCTGTCCTGACATTCTGCTTTCTTATGGATGCTAGGGCGTGTGACATCTGCCCTTAACAGTTTGGAGAGGGTGTGGCCATGCTCCTTAGAGGCTGGCATACTGGGAGCTTGTTCTTCTAGATAGGGTGCTGGGAACTTGGTCTTCAGTGTGTCAGTGCTGAAAGCTTGCTTGGTCTCTAAGATGTGGATTTTGAGAAGGCAGAGCCAAATCCTCCATGGAAGTCAGGAAGAGATATTCTCAGTTCTCCAGAACATTCTTCAGGCAAGCTGGGGAGCCCTTGGGGCCAACCTTGTCTCTGTGCCCATCTGTGCCGGAGTCTGTGAATGACCCAGACTCATCCTCCCCCGTGGGTGGTCTTCTCTCCAGGACTCTAGGCGGAACTCTTAGAAGTTCTGATGGTGATGGGGGCTTCCACAAGCCGCGCTTCTGGTGCCCTAATTTGTGGAAACAATGGACCCTAACCAAATTAATGACCCCCGGGTGACCCCTTTGGACGCCTTTGTGTGCAGGCTACAATCAGTGAGACCTCAGAACACTGGCCTAATTTGAAGGGCCCATCTTACCATCACATTTGATTTGGGTGACCTAGCCTGACAAGCCACCACCGCCTTCAGGGACCGGGCCTCCTCAGTGGCCCACCCTGCATGTCTGGAGATGATGGAGGGGGAGGAGGTAGCCTCGGTGGTAGTGAGGTTTAAAAGAGTCTATAACCAGACCTTCAGTTATCACCATGCCCCATCCCCTTCACATCCCCATCCCATTCTCTTGGAGAGGCCTCATCAGGGTTCAGGAAGGAGCAAGGCATTGGTCAGCTTAGGGACAAGAAGGAGGCCGTTGCTCCAGGCACAAATGCTCAGCAAGATACCATGGCTATCTAGCCAGTGCCTATGTAGGGCTCTGGGTCAGATGTGTGGCTAGGAGGCACCGAGCAGGAGAGAAGATGGGGCTTGTAGGATCTACCCCACTGCACAATCTCCTCCTCCAGGGAAGGGCAGCACGGAAACCTTGTGAGCCAGCTTTCTCACTTGAGGCGCCCTGAGGGTGCCTCCCTGGGTCTGGCTGTACCCATGAGCCCTTCTGCAGTGTCAGAAAGCAGCAAGTGTGGCCTCAGCAAACCTTTCCTTGTCTCCTGGGGTCCCTGACATCCGCTAGGACTTGACACGTGTGCTTGTGGGGTCAGCAGCAGTTCTCCACAAGTGGAACTGAGATGAGGGCTTGGTCTATACCAAAGGCCTGAGTGAACCAAATTCTTGTGCTGAAAGCTTACTGCTAATCTTCTCTGTTTTCGTTCCAGTTTTAGTATATGTGTTGCCGAAGTGAGCCCTGAAGACTCACTGCGAAAGCTTAGGGTATTTGAGAGTAGGCAAGGGAGTGGGTCATGGGGATGGGGTTCCATGATGGCATTAGTGTCCTTATAAGAAAAATACCCAGAGAGGACATAGGGGAAGTCAGACTGCAGATCCAGAAAGTAACCCTCACCACATACCAGCTCTGACCTGAGACTCCTGGAACTATGAGAGACAAGCGCTTCTTTGAGCCGCCAGCTCCTGTTGTCTGAACTGAAAGGGAGGCATCTGGGAAGTAGTAGGGGAGAGAACAGCATGAGTTCCCAGCAATCCCAACCTGTGTCTGGCTCTGAGAGGCGCTGCCACCACCTTAGATTTGAGGAACTGCGTGGAACCTTCTCATGGAGTTGGCAGAGCACTGTGCGCTTTAAAAAACACAGTGCTACCTCAATAAAACCCTAACTATAGGGTTTCTGTTGCTGTGATAAAATGCCAGGACCAAAAGCAGCTTGGGGAAGAAAGGGTTTATTTTGCTTACATTTCCAGGGAATAGCCCATCACTGAGGGAAGTTAGGGCAGGAGCCTGGAGGCAGGAACTGGAGCAGAGAGCATGGAGCACTGTTTCCTGTTTTGCTCCTTGTGGCTCACTCATTTTGCTTTTGATACACCCCCAGGACCACCAGCCCAAGGGTGGCCCCACCCACAATGGGTTGGGCCCTCTTACATCACTAATTAAGAAAATATCCTCTAAACTTGCCTACTGGCCAATCCAATGGAGGCATTTTATCAGTTGAGGTTCCCTCTTCTCAGATGACTCCAGCTTGCTAGCTTGTGACAAGTTGACAAGAAACTAGCAGCACACATTGTAAAGATCTTCAGACCCCTTCCTGTGTCCCACTGGCTAACACCCAGCCTTGGTGCAGGTGTCCACTCTGTCCTAGGAGGAGGGATTGCAAGGCACATGGCAGAGGGCATAAGTCAAGGGCATAGGTAGAGGGTATGCGAGGCCAACTGCTTCCAAATTCAACTCTTCACAAGCCTGAGCAGGCCTGTGATCTGGTCCTAAGTGGTTGGCCCAGTACTTAGGCCACCTCTGCTTCTGGCCCCTTAGTGTGTCTAGTACATTCTCAGAACTGCAGTTGGTCTAGTTCTGTTCCTCCCCCTGCCCTCTGGACATCCTTGCCTTAGAGGCCTCACTGGACGACACATCTCCTTGGGGCTCCTCTTATTAGACATGCTTACATCTGGTACAACAATAGCCACCTTTCCCTGATACCCTTCTAGATGGATGTGTACCTGCATTTTCTATGCCATGGTGGAGCCCTGCTTGCTGGCAACTGGCTTCCATGTCCAGTTCACCATTGCACCTTCCCATGCCCCAGCAGTGCCCAGCAGACAGGAAGTGACGTATGCCCAAACCCCTGCCAAATGCAAAGAATAAATGAAGGAAACAGTGGACAGTTGCAGAGGTTTGTTTTCATGTGTTTGTTGATTTCTGAGACAGGGTCTCACATAGCCCAGGACAGCTTCTAATAACTATGTAGCCAAAAAGACCTTGGACTTGTAATCCTCCTGCTTCTGCTTCCTCGATGCTAGGATCACAGGTGTATTCACACTGAGTTATAGGGGGCTAGAGATCAAACCCAAGGCTTCATGCAGACTGAGCTATACCCCTAGTCTCCTGTTCTAGAGTTTCCTGACAAAAATTACAAGCAGTTTGGGGGTACATATTAACCCATGTCAGCCATGTGACTCTAGGCGAGCCTTCTCATCCCTGAAGTCACCCATGCATAGAGACCTACAGTGAGTAAAACAGGGCCCCTGTTGCCAGTACATTGCTGAAGATGCACCGTGACCCATGAGCCAGCCCAGGCTGTTTTTGAGAATCATTTAGTCTAATTCATTTGAGTTCACTCAAGTTCTACTCTTCTCTCCCCATTCATCCCTGTTCAACTTCGTCTTTTCTGAGTACTACTGAGAGGTGGTAGGCTAGCCTGTACCTAGGGGCTAGCCTAGGCTCTGATTTTATTGCAGCCTAAGCTTAGGGATGCATGGTATCACTGGCTTCTGGGCTCTTCAAGTGCACTGGGTCCAGTGCACTCAGAAAACGAAGTTCAAAGAAGAGAATCAGGCACAGACTGAGGCTCCCGGGTTCCTTGGTCCCAGCACTGCGTCCTGGCAGCTTCTGCATTCCCAAGGGCTCATCTATTAGAAGCCATATGGTGTTCTTGTGTGCTGCTCTTTCTCTCCTGTTGGATGGAGTACTGGCATCCTGGTCTTCCCTGCACACACCTAGATGGCCCCACAGCTGCCATGGTGACACAGGCCTGGGGTCCCCACATTTCCTCTGGTGTGGCTAAGGGTGGGAGTAGTCTTAGTGCTGAGTCTTAGAGCAGAGCTAGAGCCTGCCCTCAAGAAAAGAGGGAAGACTGTGACCATGAGAGACGGCGTTCCTCAGTTAGCCACATAGACAGGTCTAATACACAGTGTAACAAACGTCTCTCACACAGGCATGAACAGCCGTGGTATCTGAGGAAAGAAGGTGAGGCTGGGCGCAGTAGCATGGCTTTCTGCTTTGGGCTGAATTCACTCCTGTTCTTACCATCTCCTGGCTTTAAGTGGGTAGCTTTCCTCACCTTGCCTGGACTTGGCTATGTCACTGGGCATGGCTAATGCCCTGCTTCACAAGTCGTGGCTCTCAGGAAGACAGGAGACACCATAATGTAACTAGCCAGTTTGTGTTCCTGTCACCTTGATTTTCCTGCCATGGCGAGCTGTTGGCTTGAACTGTGAGCCAGAATAAACCCTTCCCCTGTAAGTTAAGGACTTTATCATGCAGAGAGGGATGGCTCTGGGGTCCAGGCTTGCTCCAGGCTCAGACTAAGAGCTGCAGGAGAGATTAGGGAGGTGGACTTCTCTCACAGGCTTCTGAGCTCAGACAGTTTGGACACTGGCTCCCAGGCCTCAGTTTCCCCACTTAGATGATAAAATGGTTAGATGGGGCCATTTCCAAGGCGGGAGCATGGAGACTGTGTTGCCCAAAACCCTGGGAGCAATGAAAGCACCAGGCTCACCATACTTAGGGAGGGTATGCATGGGGACCTGGGGCTGGGCTGTAGGCTACACCCTCAATGGGAGCCCTTCAAGACAGAGGGGTGAAAAGTACTCAGATCAGGGTCAGTGTGTCTGATGGAGATCTGGTGGTCACCCAGGGCTAGCTAGCCTTTGGACCTACACTGCTATGGGATGTTAAAAATGCTTCTTCCCATTTGAACAGGAGGACATTTGGTTTTGCATGGGGGCCATTCTGCTTGTGTGTAGTGTCAGGTGGGGTCCTCCTCCCAGTAGATCTGGCTCCATACCACATCCCCCACCTTCATCCCATGTAGAGATGAGGCAGTCTGATCTCACCAAAGCTTCGGGTGGTAAAACAGAAACAAATGAACGGACGAGGGAATTAATAGATCAATAAATGAACAGCAGAATTTGCTTGCCCAGATTCGGCTTTGAAAGGAACATAGAAATTGCTCTTTTAGAGGAGTCTGCAGGGCCAGGGGGATGGCTGTCATCAAAGTACACGAAGACCTGAGTTCCGTTCCTAGAAAGGAAGTCAACCAGAAGTGGGGGTGTGCACCTGTCATCTCAGCAATGGGGAGGAAGAGTTGTGAGGGTCTCTGGAGCTCACTGGCCAGCCAGCCTAGCTTCCTCCGTGAGCTCCAGACCTGTGGCTCAGAACAAAGTTGATTGGGCCTGAGGGATGACCCCTGAAGTATCTCCTGGCTGTACAAGCATGTATATGTGTGCATTCAAACCCCTCCCCACATGTGCCTGTGTATATATGTAAATACATAACCAATCAATAAAAACGATTTGCTCTATGCTTGACATGTGGCTGATAGTTCTGCTTTTTAGTCATGGACCCTGGGCCACCAGGTCCCACTGGCACCTTGAGGATGCCTGGGAGCCCCTGGATTTTCTCATCAGCTTCCTGGCGCTGGAAGTTTCTTTCTCTCCAGCAACCTCTTACCCTGTCAGAGGGCTCCTGCCCTCACCAGCAGGGGCTAGTCACCAAATCAGCCCAGACAGTCCACTCTTGCTCGAAGGCCAGGTGGCGTGGTGGCCACTTGTCGCCGGCCTGCTTGGGGCAGCTTTTATCCAGGACTGAAGAGCCTGAGAAAGTGTGGGGGCGGCTTTATCCCCTGGAGCCAGGCCGGCTCCTGGGAAGTATTGAAGGCGCGTTATTCAGGCTGACACTTGGCGTCTCCCTCAGCGGGACAGTGAGGGACAGCCCACTCGGGGATCCAGGCTGGCCTTGTGCATGGCTGAAGGTTTTTGGAGAAAAATGTAATAAATCACAAAAGGCCACTTTGTTGTGGTGGAGGGCATCGGGACTGCCGGACGCGGCCGGCTCCATCACTGCTTCTGATGGGCTGGGATTTAGTGGTCTCTTTCTTCGCTCTGTCAGGGAGAACAATGCCCAGCCGCACCAAGGTTTCCATTATAAATCACCATGAGCCCTGTGGAATTCCCTCCCCACCCTGAGGCTTCAGCACAGACACTGAACGTGGGGCCCAAGGCCCTTGCTGCCGAAGGCCGCTTCGGGGGGCCGCCTGGACGGTGGGGAGGGCTGGGGGCTTGGGGGGGATGCCTGGCCTTGGCCTGCTGAGTGCCTGCTGCGGCTCCCTGGACCCCCACCCGTGGGAATGGAGTCCTCCAAGCTCTTTGATCTCCACCCCCCAAAACAGGAATAGGTCATGGAAAACAAGGTTGGGCAGGCCTGCCCACCTCATGGGTGAAAGATTAGGAGTCTACCTTGATGCTTGGGTGCAGGTCTGTGAACAGGCTGGTCCTTCCTTGCCTGTTGTCTGCACTATACAAAGTTTTGAATAACTAACTAACAACAACAACAACAATAAAAAGAACGAGCAAGAGAGGAAGTAGAGGGTTTGGGGCTGGAGAGATGGTTCAGTCAGCAAAGTACTGGCCACATACACATAAGATCCCAACTTTAGATCCTCCAAAGCGGGCCATCATGGCATGTACTTCCAATGCTGGAGATGTGGTGACAGGGGAACCCCTGGGGTACACTTCAGACAGTCTAGCAAAGTTATTGAGCTCCAGGTTCAAAAAGCCCTGTCTCAAAAAGTAAGTTGGGCAGTGATCAGATGCTGACCTCTGACCTCCACATGTACACACATAACATGTACCTGCAGACGCACACACACACACACACACACACACACACACACACACACACACACACCCTCTGAGGGACAAACTGTGCACATAGCAGTTCTATGGGGCAGGGGTAGGTTTAGGCTTCCTTGACCCAAGCTGCAGAAAGGGGCTCCCTCCTCCCAGCCAGGCTAGCAGCTCAGTTACCTGCTCCACTTTCTGGTTGCTGCTCCTGCTCTCCCTGGAGAGCTGTTCATATAGTTGCTTGAGGTCACATGGACCGGGGCTCAACTAGACCTGGAATGGCGACCCCTAACCACTTCCACTGGTGACAGGACTTCTCCAAATGGCTGAAGACCACAAAAAGCAAACTTGTAAGTTTGGTGAAGTCTCTGGATAGGAAAACGTCATACAGCCCTCCTTGTAGGCTGTAAGTGACCGATGACACGCAGAAATCAATCCCAGAGATACAGGAGGAGACCTGGCCCTCATCCAGCTGTTCTAGACCCCCAAATCAGGTGAAGTATAGATACAAAGGGTTGGGGACTTTCTGGGGCCCAAGGCCTATCAGGTCCCCAAGGTTAAAGAGGGACCACAGGTCTGCACAATGATGGCCCAGAAGTTTCCAAGGCGGGAAGCTCGCTGTCCACATTCGATTTTGGCTTTTCTTGGTGACATTCCCGGTGGTCTCTGCTGATGACATCTGAGGTCCCAAGTGGTCATTTGAGCTGCGGCAATCTCACCTGAGGAATCAGTGCAATCCTGCAATTGTCCCTCAGGTTTCACCAGGACAGGTGGAGTCCACACCTGCAACTGGCTTTCTCTGTGTGGCATACTCAGGAGTGCTGTGGGTGTCAGGGCTCACGTCCAGGGCTCCAAGGACTAATGTTCTGCTGTCCACTCAACTCTTCCAGGCTGAGCTGTCCCCAGAGGTCTTCTGCTTGTGTCCACCTTCATCCTCAATGCGCCTCTTTACACTCAGGGTGCTCAGTCACCTGACGCCCCTTTTTGTCCTCATCCCTGGTTGACATTTTGGCTTTCAAGTCTTTGACCTTGTTTTCTCTTTAGCTCAGCTTCCAAATCCCCATCTTCGCCTGTTCTAGACTTTCAGTCTGCTACGTCCCTTGAGGAAGGCTCTTGAGAAGCCATCCGGGTGTGAACGGAGCATCTGGCTGTTTTGTGAGCAGGTGCTTGTGATCGGTGAGATCATGACTGAGTGTGGCTGAGGCCCACTGAGCCCAGACACCTGAGTTGGACACAGGGCAGGATGTCTCTCAGGCAGCTAAAACAAGGTTTGGTCTTGACCCCAGGCTTCTTCAGTGAATTTTCTCCCTGGGTAAGAGGTCACCCTATTTCTTCATGTCCAGCTGCTGCTTACGTAATCCTCCTGCCTTCTTCTTTCTGACAAACCTCGGGTCACACTGGTTCCTCTATCTGCCTTGGGCAGACATGGCTGCCCAGCTGCCAAGAGGTTTCTTTCCCAACCCTGACAGCATGGCTTTCTGATGAGGCCCCAGTGGGCAGCAGATCAGATGTCTCAGCACCCCTCTGTGGAGTGATCTTAGATGTGGTGTACTGCCTCCCTGCCTCACTTTCTCCATCTGTAGAATGGCACCACAGTGCCGTTACCCTCTATGGTGACTAGTGCAGCAGCTGTTGCTCCCTTTCTGTCTCTGAAACTGAATGTTTTGCAATCATCTAGGCTTCTTCCTGTTGGCCCCATGTGAGCACCAGTCCTGAGTGTGGGTCCCTACCCACCTCCTCTGTTCTTATTTTAGTTGAGCCGTTCAGCCCAGGCACTCAGACACTCCTTGTTGAATATGTACATGAATGAATGAATGAATAATTCACTTTCCCAGTGCTTGGCATAGTGTGTGGTGGATGGCAGGTACCTGTCAAATCGTGCTGAATGTCATCTATAGGCAAATACACAAAGCTGCTCTTGCCACAGGGAACTCTGAGCGTTCTTCTGCTGCCTCCGAGCTATTGACAGAGACTGCTACCCAGATTTCCTCTACATGCTGCCTTCTGACCAGAGGCTGCCACTGCCTTCTGCCTCTTTGTCCCACCTCAGAATTTGACTGAAAAACCCATTCCTGACACAAAATTAGATAGGGGGTGACAAGGTGACCAGCCAGTGGCTGTCTTCTTGATCAAAAAGCAGGTCTGACATCCTCCTAGATTCCGTATGTTCCATGTGCCTCCCTGGGAAGCATTGAGGTCATACTGGAGTCTCAGGACCCAACTTCTGAGGCTTTCTGCAGCCTTATGAGCAAGGGCGAGGCAGCCCTTGTCTTATTCCCATCTTTCCTGGCCAGCTCCATGTCTGTATCTCCTCAAATTGTATTGCAGGAAGTTTTCGTTATATTTGAATATTTTGCTGTGTATCCCAGGCTGGCCTTCAATTCACTATGTAGCTCAGGCTGCCTCACTGGGCATTGAGGTGAGTGGGTAGTGAAAGCTGTGGGCTGTAATGCACTCAGGAGCTGTTGATATTTGAGGGTTTGGGTAAGGAGATTGCTCTAGGGTTCTTGACTTCCCCCTTTAGGCCACTCGTCAGGTTTCTGAGGTCCCTTGGTTGGGCCCCCAAGTCAGGGAGGCCTCCTGTTTCCTGCATGAACTCATGTCTCCCACTAGGCTGGAAACTTATGTTCACCTGGCTATGCTGACAACTGGAGCTGGCTTCAGATGCTGCTGCCATGGTAACTAAGGTAGATACTCTCCTAAACAATCCAGTTACTGGATGGAGGTAGTTTCTTTGCAGATTGTGCCCACCAGGATAGTGGATAGGAGGTGGAGAGGAGGCAGTCCCCTTCCTACAACCCTTGGCCCTGCAGGAGGCAAGAGGCTACGCTCCTCCAAGTAATCTGGAGGCTCCAGACTTCCATGGCCGCTCAGCTGATGCTAGGGTCAGGGGAGAAGGTCTGAGTCAGGGATCCTCTCATGGGGCAACAGCCTAAGTCTTGTTATCTGTTGCTGTTGCCTCTCCTCCTCCTCCTCCTCC